>NC_051239.1:15682713-15772713 GCF_015220715.1 Pygocentrus nattereri | reverse complement strand
CCTTTTAGTTCTGTTAATATGTATTCAAATATTTACAGCCCCGCCCCCCCCAAACTGATTATACAAGTTCCTTCTCTCACTTAAGCTCAAAGCAACATTGCAATTCACTTTTTGTTCACGAGGTGAAAAAATAGGGGTCTTAAAGTGAAATGTTCAGTATAATTAATTTAGATCTTATTTGTTGCCAAGAGGTTTAGGTCATCTGCTTTGAATTGGACCTGCTTAAAGGACAGTTTCAGTATTTTTTTTTTTTTTTCTTTCAGAACTTTACATAACAGTGGAGATCTAGGAATATACTTTCCTGTCTATTGGTTTATTAAGTAGTTCAGACAAAAAGTTGTACCATTTGCATAAACTAGCCTTGACTCTTACATTAAAACCCATGAAGCTGGTGAGTTGAGTTCTGTCCACTGTGTTGGCAACAGAGGTATACAGAAATATAAGTCTTTTAGCCATAATTATCAAGCAAATCCCAAGTGTTAAGTCTCAAAGTCAGTAGTATTTGTAAAATTGAGACTTTACCTAGGTAAAAAAAGGCAGCCATGTTATCAATAATCAAACAAGCAAAATCTTTGACCACTGTGGCTTAAAGCATTTTATGTGGGATGAAGAAGAGGAGGCTTAAGTGCTGGCGGCTGCACTGTCAAATGAGTTAATGCTAAAAGTAAAAGTAGAGCAGTATTGTGCGGAGATCGAATCATAGTTTTTGGTATGAAATCTTTCATCAATCCTCTATGGAATGACAGGGTGCAGCTAATTTAATATTTAACTTATTGCACATTTTATGTTTCACTGAAAATGCAAACAAATGCTTGATTGTAGCAGTGCAAGTTATTTTTACACAGCTTTCATATGCATTCTTTTTAACTAGGTAGTTTCAGCTTGTTTATGATAATTGAAGCTGAAATTTTCACTACAAATCTAAAATTCTAGGTTCTACGTTCCTCTTATTTTAGAATTTACCTTATAAGTTTCCTTCCTCAAAAAGACTAACAATTTCCTGTAATTTCTCAGTATAAAAAAACAAAAACTTGTCAGTTATGTTTGGTGCGGTAAGCGTGGTGACACTTGGCACTTGATTCATAACTTATGTACATTAGCGTCTTAGTTCCAGTTCAAAAGTGAGAAAGCTAACTTGCATGCCAAACATGTCCTGGCTGATCATTTACAATTTGGCTAAGAAGAAATGAGTAAATTTGATTTCTTGCCCCTTTTATTATAATGGTAGATATTAGAGCGCTTCAGTCTCTAGTCATTACGCTAAGATTTATTCCACCTTCAGCTTTCTTTTTCTGATTTGAGAACTGCCCATCGGGGTCATTTTCTATGATCACCTGCACCCACCTCCCCCAGCACCCAACTTATACTGGCTAATTAAATCTCCCAGCACCTCCTTCTGATCCTGTTTGTGTTCACTGATTGGCCGCTGTCTTTGGCTCTCCAGCAGCTTGTCCAATGAGCTGTGTGGTGTGCGTTGTTTCCTGCCTTACCCCCTAACCATGTGTGTCTGTATTGTTTTGCCTCTCTATAGGGTCCACTCTGAAACGACTATGTCTAGGCAAAGAGCGCAGTAGTAGTAACTATCCTATTTACTCTCTTCTGCTGTCCCCTTTTCTTCCTTATGTTTTTTTCTCATCCTCCCTTGGCTTTCTTCTTTTTCTTTTTTCGTTCTGTCGTTCTTTGGGCATGGTCACTTATGTAAGTGCTGCTGCAGTCATCTTCGTGTGTTCGCAATAGAGTGTACAGCAGCGTGTGAAAATATAATAATGAAGTGTTTTTGTCACTTCATTTATTTAACTTTTTCTTTTTTCTTTTTCTAGTGCATGGCGATATGTGGTGTGACTTCAGTGAAGTGCTAATTCTGTTGTTTTTGTATGCATCTTTTGGATTCTTTGACATGTATGTTTCAGCAGTCATACTAGTGGGTTCATTCATAATCTTTTGGCTGCTTATTTAATCAAAACAATTAAAACTTAATGCATAATAGGCAGATATTACATCTTAATTGGTGAAATGCAATTAACCATTCAGTATCGTGTCTGTTTAATGTAGTTGTAAGTGAGCAGCCAACTGATTATCAACAGCTCAGGCAAATAGGATTTCTAGGCTTGCTTCTTCTTTTATTCATGATCAATTTTTGACATGTCAGCTGTCTCTCATAGGGTCATCGCACAGCACCGGTGCCACCCCTGTCACCTCAGCATCAAATCAGCAATCAATCCCACCCCCTGCGGTTATGCCTGCGCCTGCTCCTCGGCCAATCACAACGCTGGCTCAGGCTCAGACAAACAACAGCAACAATAAAACCGGGACATTTACAGATGACTTGCACAAGCTTGTCGACGACTGGGCAAAAGAAACACTTGCTGCCGGCCTTCAGCCACGGCCCTCTCTCAACCAGATCAAACAGCAGCAACGCCATCAGGACTTCAAGGCCACTTCCATGCCTATGGGTGGAGCTGCAAATCAGGTATGTTTTGTTCACCGTGTTTTTCCCAAACCTGAAGTGCCTTCCCAAATGATCTGATAAGCACTTTTGGAGCATTTAGAAACAGCAGTACTGTTGCGCTGTTTTTCCACATAATCACCTTGTTATTACAGTTATCCTTAAGGCATTGTTAAAGGATAGGCAGAAACTGGAGTACCTTCTTATTACCACTAGAGGGCTACGTGTGATTGTAACAGTATCCTTATTTATGAAGTCTCTCTCCTTCCCCGTGTGCAGATAAGGCCTCCAGTCCCTCCAAGCTCGTTGCAGTTCCAGCTGCCGCCTCCCTGCCCGCTCTCAGCTGCTCTGGGTCCTGCAGTGCCCCCCGCCCTCAGCACCACCCCCTCACCTGTCCTCCAGCCAGCCGGCTACCTGCTTCCCACCGGTCCTTTTGGAGGGGTGATGCCGAACCCTGGGTACTCAACCCAGTGGCCTGGAATTCCCTGTCCAGTTGGCACAATGGGGCCAGTGAACATGCTTGGCACGGCGGGTATGGTACCCTTCTCTGCATTGGCCAACCCTGCACTACAATCGTTTCCCATGAAGTTGAATGGCTCGGACAACCCCGTGTGCCCTGGCAGCGCTAGGACTGTGTAATTACGTCACCAAATGTACTCCTGTCCATTCCATAAGCAATGTTCTGGGCCAATAGCTTCAGTAACTTGTTTTTCTTTGTAATGCAAAGCTATGTAGTCTTGAGTTGATACCCATTCAATGCCCCATTCAAATCAGTCTCTGGTAAGAGGTTTGTTACACCAGAATCCTGCATTCAAATACTGTGTGGGGTTACCCTGGCCTCACATTGAAACTACAATACCCATAGTTCTTTTGCATTGGTCCAGTGGTAATGATGTCAGTAACATCCTGCCTTTGACGGCAGATGCACCTGTACATAACCCCAGAGCCTGTAAATAATGTGTGTATGTGCACATGAAGTTGAGCGAGTGAAGGTAAGTCTGCATTTGTCTGTAATATCACTATGGCCTTTATGAATTCTACAGCCATAATTGGTCATAATCTCATGTGGTCTTTTTTTTTTTTTTTTTTTTAAATAGATACATGAACACTCAGAGAAACTAAATTTCAGGAACTCTAGAAGTATCCATTTAGAATTATGTTGATCTACCTGTAATAGTAAAAAGGTAGAGCACTAAATCTCAACATGCATTTATTAAACTCCCAGATATAGGGCTCTGGTTGGTACCCTAATGTTTTGTTTTGTGGGTTTTTTTTTTTTAAATACAAGACAATTACTGATAGAATTGGCCACCATGTACACAAAATGCAGTCTCAGACCACATTGCAGATTCCCTACATGCAAAAGAGACATTCAAGGAGAATGTAGTGCCTTGGTAATGAAACAGGTTTTCCCATATAAATCAGCAAGCCTCCCCTCAAAAAGGCTGGCACTTCCTCGAGTTACTAGGAATCTCCTGTTGTTTTAATGCAATATCACTTATTTTTCTGTCTCGCACTTCCCACTGCTTGAGGTTTTTGTTAGATTGTTTACAATTTTAAAAGCCCTTCATATAAAGCACTGCATGAACCATGCTCTTAATTTAGTGTCGAGTGTAAAACAAACCTTTTGGCTTACGGCCCCAGCGCGAAGCCGTTAACAAGCACAATGTGAGAATTCGCAAATGTTTATACCAACATTGTAACCTCCTAAAACGTTGGCCACTTGCATGCTTTTGCTGTCTTGATAGTGGACAACAAGGGCCATACCATCGCTGTAATTACATTTGTGGAAAAATGAACTCCAATTTCATGTGGTGCTTGTTTCATGTTGTGCGTGTTGAGGCAAGAACGGCGCGTTTGCATGCTCATCGTAAAGTTTACAAGTTTACAAAATTCAGTCCATTTTATTAGTTATTTTTGTAAAGGTGGGGATGAGTGACTTTGGAGAAGTCGTGTGTGCACGTTGGAGACGTCTCAGAATGTAACAGTTGTGTAAGATAGGGACAGTGTAGCTGCGCAGATTTAAGTGCAATTTCACCCTCTTTCACGATTTAAAAAAAAAAAGAAAGAAAAAGCAGGAAAAAAATAGAAATAAAAAGCTTTCAGAAATGGCCTTGCCACAAGCCTTATCCACACACCAGGGGCAAGCATTGACTTTGGCACTGTACGGGACTGCCTAGTGTTCCATAAACAGACTAATGTGAGTTTAATTTAATTAGATTTCTATTATTTTAGTTTTTTTCCCTTGTTGTAACTATATTGATAAACATTTTGCTTTGGGTGTATTGTTTTTCCTTTGTAGGGCAGTGCAATCAGTAGACATGTTTATATGGTCTAATAAGTTTTCTTAGCCTTTATTTAGTGCTGCTAGTTTGTCCTGACTGATCTAATTTAGTGATTTGATGGTGAGCAACAGTGGCTATGCGTACAAGCACACAGTGCAGTGCACAAGGCAATACGTTAACTCTAGTACAGCAAACCGAGCAGGTCATCTAGATATAATGTAAAGTACTGAGTCTGAAACTTTATGTAAAATCCAGCCGTAAGCCATGTGCAGATACAAATACCATACTGTGTATGTGTGTCACACATATTGATGCTCTGCCCATAAATGTCTTCTTTTGTAATTGAGGTTGGACAGCTACTCCGAACATTCGGCAGAAATGCAGTTCAAATAATTGCGTATTTTGTTTAGACTGACTACATGTTGAGTCTCTACACTGCCGGGCTGGCCTAAGTTGTTAAAGCTAATCAAAACTACGTGGGCTGGAAACAATGAATTATCCAACATGATGAGGCCAACTACTCCAAAAAAAAAAAAAAGGTTTGTGGGCAGAGCATGGACCAGTCAGTTGATCACACGATTCACTGCTTTCTTTTGCGGTTCTTTTTATTTTTGAATTATTATTTTGTTAGGTGTTCAAAAGGCTTTGGGGCTCATTTTGAGCAGGATGGCCTAGCGCCCTGAGGACACTGCTATATAACTGCACTTTCCCCCCTCCACAATCGAAGCGTGATCTTTGCAACTAAAATACTTTGACCAGCATAGTCAGGTTCTCCACTACACAGTTCCTATAAATGGAGCCACTTTTTTCTACCCCATGTTTGAAGAGGTCATGAAACCGTGGTTCTGCCAAGCTGTGAATTGTACAGGTTGCCTGTGATGAATATATGTAGAACTCTTTTGCTTTGTATACCTTCATTTTTTTTTTCCTTTTGGGGCCTTTCCCTAGTGTACATTTTATTATTCCATCAATTCAGTTTGAATTGGACTTTTTATATAGTCTATTATGCAGAATCCTCTGCTTTTGGGTGAAACACTTCTGGTAAGAGATTTCTGTCCTCTGTTACTTGTTGTATTTCGCATCCACTTTGCCAAGTCTATTTAAACCTTCAGCAGATGTGCAACTCAATTATTATTTATTGTTGGTTACCTTTTTTTTTTTTTCCCTCTCATCAAAGCTGTTTTTGATTGCTTCTGCCTAGAGTACACCTCTCTCTGCATTACGTTACTCAGCCCAGCCCAAACAAGCTGCACTCCGATCACAAAGACTCTGTATATGTTTAAAGAAATAAATAAACATTATTTTGTGCTTGATAATAGCATCCTGGTTTTGTGTGTCTGTGTGGTGTGGTGTTGTTTTTCCCCCTCCATGCAGCGCGTTGGCCAGGTGGATACAGTCAACTGAAAAACTGCCTGAAACAACCATTTGCTCTCCTTACAGATCTGAATTTAATTGTAGAAGTTGTTCTTATTACTTTCGATTTACTTTCCTGATCTCACAATTAACAAAATAGCCAAAACTACATGAAGCAATATATAAAAATATTTCAAACGTAAAGATGACCGTGTGTTCCATTACTGCCCAACCCTGGTGGTTAATATAGTAAGTGATACTTTTTTTTTTTTTTTTTTTTTTGATCCCACAACCGGGGAAATTCTACCCCCGCATTTAACCCATCTGTGAAGTGAAACACCACATACACACACACAAGGGGGCACTAAGTGAGCACACTTGCCCGGAGCGGTGGGCAGCCCTATCCACAGCGCCCAGGGAGCAGTTGGGGGTTAGGTGTCTTGCTCAAGGACACCTCAGTCATGGACTGTCGGCCCTGGGGATCAAACCGGCGACCTTCTGGTCACAGGGCCAGATCCCTAACTGCCCACGACTGCCCAATGTGTCCAAATAGTGAATCTCCTTCAAGTATTTCTTTGTATAGATGTGATGCATAGGAAAGAAGGTATACAGATTCTTTATTTTAAACATTATTGGGGGAAAAGAACCATGTCTCTGCATATGTAGTGTTCAAAGGAAAACTGCAGGGATAAGCAGCAGGTACAGTATTTATTAGATTACTAGAATAGGCTGTATCTACAGTGATGGAGTTGAACAAAACCTTGTGAAAAGCACTTTAACATGCTTGGATTTTTGACAACAGTACCCAACACTACAGAGAAAGCTGACCTGTTAAACTCCATCCCAAGCAGCACCAAGATTAAAGCGGAGTTCCCTACATTTTTCACAATTTCTACATCAGTCGAGATGTTCGCAACGTCCGTTTCGATGTGATGTCTACTGTCCAAAACGACCCGTGTAAAATAGCTTTGTAATATTGATCATGCTAAAATGGTGATTAGTCTGAAAAGCATGTTTTCTTTGGGTCGTATTTTCCATACGTCTCTGCTCATTTGTCTCTTTGCTATGAGTGTTTTATAGAAAATATATTTTCAGCCAAAACCTGATCTTAAAACTGGGGTAAAACTGTCTCGGGCAGTACGTTTGAATCTATTCTGTTGTGTAATTACTCTGTAACACGGCTTTTAGAGGCTTTTAACGCTATGGCCGTCTGGTTCCTACTACCCCCAGTTTCTGAGGCTGAGCCTGAATGGCTTTTACATTTTACCAATTTAATTATGCAAACATGTTGAGACATCCGTGGAATTTTCTTTGAACTATGAAAAAACAAAGCTATCTAGTAAGTCAACCTAATGAAATTTCTAACTACCTCATAATAATGAGAACATTTTCTCTTAACTAGGAGTCATTAATATGAGATACTAAGTCAAAATTAGAGAATTTTTATATGTATGTATACAGACACACACTCTGTCTTCAGCAGCACCGCTTTAACACAGTTATATGAATGATCTGTGTGAACTGAGTGAACAGCTCCCCCTGTCGGCGCTGCGCTGAAGCGCTCAATTCAAATTCATGGCGCACAGGATTAGTCGTTCGAGGCAGAGATCCGCATTCGCACATTCGTGTATCTTCATAGCCTGACGGAAACACAGAGAAACTGTGAAATGCTTTCGTTTCGTCCATTATAATCGTCCAGTGTGGACTACAGCGACCTCTCTCCGTCAGAAACGGACACAGAGTGACCTCCGCGGAGGAATGTGCTCGTCTACGGCGACGTGAAAGCCGCCGCCTGATTCGTAGATCGGTGGAGTTCAAAACAGGTCCAAGAAGGAAGTAACGTAGGCGATTTTTTATCCGGCCCATGTGCGTACTACTTACTTGTTTTCACCGAAACGAACGCCTCAAGGCTTTCTGTCACAGTGTTTGTTATGTTTAGATATTTTACACAGTTAGGGTTAGGTCGCTAATGTGCCAGAGCCCATCGTGTGAAAATGGCGAATGTGCAAACACGCGCCTATGGCATTCAACTGTAGCCCCTTTTGTTCGCATTAGTTCCTGTATTATCTTCTGTAAAATCAAATCACCTGATATTTATTCTTACTTTCTCAAATCAGCACAGCCGGTGCCGTCTCCGTTTAGACTCGCCGGTACACGGGGGAGCAAGCCAGCGGGGATTTCTTCCCTTCTTCGTTGGAACTGAAGGCTGTGGTATTGATATTGTGCTGCCATTGACCAGAGCCAGGCGGAGTAGTGAGTGTTTACTAGTTCCTATCTGCAGTGGTCGCGGGAATATACCGGGTTAAACGCGAGTTCCTCGAGGGTCTTGTCGAATTTACATGTGTGCGAGGCGGAGAAAGCTCCTTTTCGTTTCCGCGAAGGCGCTTGAGCCACACTGGAAGCAGTTAGCCGCGGTTAGCTGCTGCACCTTCGTTGCAGTATTGCAGTAAAACCGCGGCGACACCGCTGAACAGCCGTGTTTGAGGGCAAGTGTGCGCCGACTTTTTAAATACATTCACAAACTTGAAAAGGCCTCCAAACTTGCGTGTTTCAACTGTTGAATGGGCGTCGCTTTGATGTGCTGTGAAGAGGCTGAATGAAGGGACTCGGTGGAGGGAAACGTTGTCATGAGACGCTCCTGCAGCCCGAGCACACTCAAAACACTGAACTGGCCCGACACGTCTTGCCATTTGAACAGTTTTCACAGCGTCGTTTTTAGGCGTTTCTGGTTCTGCTTGAGCTTCTCGTAGCCCCTGTGGGAAGACGTTAGACGTTAGCTTCTCAAACTGCTTATTACCGAAAAACTTAGCTAACGTTTGTTGTTTACATCCAGCTGGTGGCACCTGTAACTTCTACCTCGTCGCCGTTTAACGGAAATTTGACTGCAGTGACAGACGAGCTCATTATTCCCAACACGCCAGTACATTTGAGTAAAAAACGGTACTTTGTGAGGGACGTTTTCAGCTGTGAGCCCACTGTTTAGCTTCGTTTTGACAGGAGGACTGTTTATAGGTCCTGCAGTTCTGGATAAACTGCTTTGTCTGTTTGTCCTTTAGAGCGAATAGTTTGGTAGCCAGTGTAGAGCAGAGCGGTCAGGTAACTGGCCATGCTTGGCACATAACTGAGTATTACGTACTGATGAATTCGCAACCGTTTCACTGCTGTTTACCTTCTGAATTTACTTAAGTATGTATGTTTGTGAGGTGGAGACTAACATATTACACTCTCTCCCTTTTTCAGATGTAAGCTGGACTTCTCCCCTGCAGGGTCCGCTGACAGCATGGGGCTGGACTTTGATGTGAAAACGTTCTGTCACAACCTGCGGGCCACCAAGCCGCCCTACGAGTGTCCTGTAGAAACCTGCCGCAAAGTCTACAAGAGCTACAGTGGCATCGAGTACCACCTGTACCATTATGATCACGACAACCCCCCTCCTGCCCAGGGCACGCCCCAGAAAAAACGGAAGGGCCGCCCCCCACGAGTCTCTCTGTCCGGTTCGGGCGACGGGGCTGACTCTAGTGGCCCTGGGGTTCCTGGACAGGGTGGGACGCCTGGCAGCCCGGCAGACCACTCTGAGCACTCCCATTCTCCTGGCAGGGAGACGATGACGTATGCCCAAGCTCAGCGCATGGTTGAACTGGAGATCCACGGCAAAGTGCACCGGGTCAGCATCTTCGAGGACCTGGATGTAGTTTCAGAGGAGGATAGCGAGGCCGAGGACACACCCACATCTGGAGCAGGAGGCTCCACCGCATGTAACGGGGGTGATGGAGGTGGGACTGAGGGTGGTGGCAACGGAAAGGACAGGCCGGACACTCCTGCAGCAGCCAATGGGGGGAAAGGGGCTGGGGCCACACCCAAAGCGGGCAAGCACAAGAGTAAAGAGAAAAAGAAAGAGGGCTCACATCACCATGGTAACATGCCTGGTCCAGCCGTGAAGCTGCCTGAAGCAGTGTTCCGGGAGCTGGATCAGGAGAGGCCAGATGCACCACCACGTGCACTGTCTTATTACAGGTGGGCATGTGCACACAAAATTAAACTTAAAATGACCCCAAATTTAGTCAGTCAGCCAAGACCTGGTTAGTGTTTTGCACCTGTTTGCTGCTACTTTCAAGTAGCTAAGTGCAGAACTAAAGAAGCAAATTGCAAACATCAAACATTTCTTGGGCAATCTGCTACATATGAGGTGAATATTGTGTATATTTTATTTTTGCCAAACTATTATTTGAGGGTCGGGTGTTCATTATTGTTGATAGTTGTCAGTTAACCATGGTAATCTGCAAACTCCTTTATAATTGCTCTCCTCCAAGTGAATTCAGCTGTCTGAGCAGGAGTTTCTAAAGACTTGTTGGATGTCATCACATATCTAAGAGGATGCATCTGTATGCCTTTATACTCCCAGATTGGTTGGTATCGGAAGTTTGGGGAGATTTAGACAGCAGGTGGGAATTGCTGAGAACTGATGCTGGGGAAATAATAGGCCACACATTTTCAAATAAAAAATGATGAGATTCTCCAAGCCTCTAAGCTGGAGACAGAACAGGCTGTTATGATATTTAGTTGTGATATGATCTGATGTTAAACCTGTCTGATGCCTAGTGCAGTCAGTACAACTTAAGATATATGTGCCAGAAGTTTTCTTTGATTTAGTCGGCCTCGTTCATTTTCTCCCCATAGGTACATAGATAAGTCGGTGGAGGAGTTGGATGAGGAGGTAGAGTACGACATTGATGAAGAAGACTACATCTGGCTGGACATCATGAATGACAAGCGGCGCAGCGATGGAGTAACGCCGATCCCCCAAGAGGTTTTTGAGTACCTGATGGATCGTCTGGAGAAGGAATCCTACTTTGAAAGTCACAACAAGGTTTGTTGGAGATCTTCAGATACTTCTCACTGTTGTTTAGGCTCTTTCCAGCAAGATTAATGTGAGAATGTTCACCTCAAGTGGTTAAAGGAATACTTCACATGATGATGCTGGTATATGCAACCCGTTAGCTCGATCTCATGTGAGCAGTGCAAATTGGCCCATCATTCATTGTTGGCAGGGTTATAGCATTTCTAGGTAGATTGACTCCTTAAAGTTTTAGTTCTTCCTTCAACCATAGAAACATCTCTGTTGTTGTAAACATCTGGTGACTTACTCTAGCATGAGCATGTAAACATCTCTGGTGACTTCCCCATTATCCTCCAGCTGTGCTTATGACACACACAGAGTATGTACTAAATAATGGCAATGCCACATAAAATACTCCTTGGCCATTTTATCAGCTACCCCTACGATAAAGTTGCCCTTTGTAGGTTTGTATTTACTGACTAATATTTGTTGCTGCACATTTTATCAACCACTCTCTGTACAATCATTAATAGAAAGGACCCCCACTGATCAGATATATATTTTGGAGTTGTGGACCATTGTTAGCACAGCAGTGAAACCATCGTGGTGGTGGCATGGAAGTGTGTGTGCTGCGCTGGTCCAAATATATCAGGCACAGCAATGTTGCTGACACCTCAGTGTCATAGCTGAGCTTAAAATGGTCTTCTAGCCAAAACCACCCAGACCACAGTCCAGTCTCTACTTGTACAATTACAAGGCACCAGCAAAGTGGTCGTGTCTAATAGAGAGGACGGTATGTGTACACAATGTTTAAAAGCTGCAGCAACACTGCTGTATCTGATCCATTTGAAATAGTGTAGCACAGTACCACGCCGATGTCAGTGCGGTACTGAGAATGATCCACCACCCAAAAAGTACCTGGTCAGCAGCGGTCCTGCAGTAGTCCTTTTCCACTGATTGGTAGAGGGGGAGTTGATTAATTGGGCAGCAACAGTGGGGCTACAGGCAGTAAATGTAAAACTACAAAGTGCTCCTGTATGGTAGGTGAAGGGGGTAAATGGCTAAAGAGAACAGTATTTTCACGGCAGTGTTAACATTATTTTTTACACCACCTGTATATTGCTGGTAGCAGGCATTTTCAAAACCTGAAAAGCATAAAATATGGAGATTGAGCCAAGGAGGCATATTTAATGGATTGCTATTGGCTATATTAACCCTGATTCAGTTCTAATCCTTTGTTAAGGTAATAAAAAACAAAAAAACAAAACACATGCGTAAACATTTTGCGTTAACTGGTATGTGCCTCTATGTTCATGCTTGCTTTCTGCATTGGTGTAAACAACTTATTTCAATAGCACAAGTCATTATTTGAACTAATCAGCTTTTATTAAATACCTTGGATGTAAACCGTTTTTTGCCTTGTAGTTGTGTTTACCACTACATGAACAATCGGTATACGGTCAGATATCTTGTTCTACAGGGAATACTTTTTTATTCAGGGAAATGGGTACAAAATCTTTAACCTCCCTATCTCTTCCCTGTACATTTTTAGCAGATACACTTTTCCAGAACAGCTTGATATGCAATATGGTAGACAAATGCAGTCTTAGCAGTCTTGCATGCATTCCTGCCTGGACAGGGAATTGAACCCTGCTATTCTGTGTGCAAGGCGGTGGAGTTATCCAGTGTACTCTCTGGCTGCTTTATGCATAGTATCACTTGAGATTTACATATGATGACATGTATTGGAACAACCCAGTTAAATGCTTCTCCATTTGGCGGTCTCTCACTCCCTCTTCATTTGTCTTCCCAAATGTCTTGATCTTTCCCCTGCAGGGTGACCCCAACTCCCTGATTGATGAGGACGCCGTGTGCTGCATCTGCAATGATGGCGAGTGCCAGAACAGTAATGTAATCCTGTTTTGTGACATGTGTAACCTGGCTGTGCACCAGGAGTGTTATGGGGTGCCCTACATCCCTGAGGGCCAATGGTTGTGCCGCCGATGCCTGCAATCGCCCTCCAGAGCTGTAGACTGCGCCCTCTGCCCCAACAAGGGTGGAGCCTTTAAACAGACTGATGATGCCCGATGGGCACATGTTGTGTGCGCGCTGTGGATACCTGAGGTGAGTGTGTTTGTGTGTGTGTGCTGGTGGTGTGTGTGTGTGTGTATAGTTAGGTGTTAGACAGAAGTTTCGGCACCTTTAATTTATGTGAATGGCAAGCAGAGCTGAGCTGTTGTAATATAATTAGTCATGCCATACATAAAAATGTGAAGCATTTCTACCACAATCAGTAAGCCATTTCATTATTTGTTATAGACAGCTCAATAGTAGCAGATACATATATAAAATGATTATAAAACCGCAATCGCAAAAAATTTGGGACGCTGTGTAAAATGTAAATTAAAACTGAACGCAATCATTTTGCAAATCTCATAGACCCATATTTTATTCACAGTAGAACGTAGAACATGCACATCATTTAGAACTCAATGGCAGCAACGCATCTCAAAAAAGTCGGGACAGGGGCACCGAAAGGTTGGATAACAAGTGGTACTAATTAATAACAGTTGGAGGAGCAATTTAGAGAGGCAGAGTCTCTCAGAAGCAGAGAAGCAGAGGTTCACCAATCTGTGAAAAACTACATTTTTGAACAATTTCAGAAAAATGTTCCTATAAGTAAAATTTACTTTGAATATCCCACCATCTACAGTACGTAATATCATCAAAAGATTCAGAGAATCTGGAGAAATCTCTGTAAGCAAGGGACAGGGCTGACGGTCAACATTGGATGCTTGTGATCTTTGGTCCGTCCTGCAGCACTGCATTGAAAACAGGCATGACTCTGTACTGGATATCACTGCATGGGCTCAGGAACACTTTCAGAAATCATTGTCTGTAAACACAGTTCACCATGCAATCCATAAACACCAGTTAAAGCTGTATCATGCAAAGAAGAAGCCACATGTCAACACAGTCCAGAAATGCTGCCATCTTCTCTGGGTCAAAGCTCATTTAAAATGGACTGAGGCAAAATGGAAAACTGTTGTGTGGTCAGATTTATCAAACTGTGGAATTCTTTTTGGAAACCGCAGATGCCGTGTCCTGCAAAAGAGAAGAGGGACCAGCTTGTTATCCGCACACAGTTCAAAAGTCTGCATCTCTGATGGTTGGGGTTGCGTTATTGCCTAAGGCCTGGGCAGCTTGCACATCTAGAAAGGCTCTATCAATGCTGAATATATCTATATCAATATTGAGGTTCTAGAAAAAACATTTGCTCCCATCCAGACGTCTCTTTCAGGGAGGGCCTTGCATATTTAGGCAAGACAATGCTAAACCACACACTGCATCCACCACAACAGCATGGCTTTACAGAAGAGTCCGGGTGCTGAAGCAGCCTCTCTGAAGTCCAGAGCTTTCATGTATAGAAAACATTTAGCGCATCATGAAACAAAAAATCCAGCAAAGAAGACCCAGGACTGTTGAGCAGTTAGAATCCTAATTTTTGCATGCCAACTTTTTTGGGATTTGAGTTGTATTTTGACTTTACAGTTTTAATCACATTCCCATAATGCTAATGCTGAAGGCTCAGTATAACACAAACAATATTGTTTTATTTTTTGTTGAGAACGCCTGAATTCCAGCATAACTGTATAGTGAATGTATAGTGATACAATAGCAAAATCCTTTTTGGTTGAAAGTTATGAAGTGGCTGCTAAGATTACATTTAGAAAATGATAGATTGTTTCTTGCTTCTCATCCTGGAAGACTGTACAGTGATTAGGCTCATCGTTCAGCGTTTGACCACTAAAGTAAGTGAATGCATTTGAAAACGGGGGATTTGTGAAATGAGGGTTCAGAAATGTTAGATCACAGACAGAAAGCTGTTTAGTAGGGCTGCACCATGAATCATATTTTTATCATCATCACAATATGCACAAAAGTTGTTAAGGGCTGCCGTTCCTGAACTTTGTGATTGTAGGCTGCAAACACTTACAGAAAAGCTGTTCAAGGAATCCTGACTGTTTCTCATTTATGTTCTGCAGACTACAAATTGCCCACAAGGGGGTGCCATTAGCAGTCAGATAGCTTTTGATGCTTCATAAGGGCAGTGCTTCTCATCAGTGGCAGTGTGACCTTTCTCAGTGTTAGAGGGCTGTTAGTATGTAATTATCTTTATTATTCCCAATAATAAATAGTGCTTTGAACTTTTTCTAGTTAGATTGAAAAGTCTGTACTTGTGGCACATTCAGTCAGGTACACTATTTTAATAATTGTTTATTGTTTCTCCTGTTGCTTTCTTGACATCCATAAATGTTATGGAACATCGCATTTCATGTCCAAATCTTGTTGCTTTTGGTATTTCAATTACAAAGACGGTCTGACGGAAAGAATTTATCATGAGCACTGCACACCAGTTTGCTTTTAAAATGATGATTTGTCAAACCCAACCACAGCTAATACGTGCAAGTTTGTATTAAAATATTTGATATCAGAAAACTGAAGCACTCTTGTGCAAATGTAGCTAACAACTAATGGAAGCTTAAAGCCATCCATCAGCGCTGCACAAACTTGCCTCAAACCACAGTAAATTGTTAAGTAGTGTCCATTATACTTGCATATTGCTTATTTCCTATCTCTCTTCATTTCTGTCCTCTTCTTCTAACCTACTTGATTCTCCCTCCGTCCTCAGGTCTGCTTTGCCAACACCGTCTTCCTGGAGCCCATCGACAGCATCGAGCACATCCCGCCAGCACGGTGGAAGCTGACCTGCTACATCTGCAAGCAGCGCGGCTCGGGCGCCTGCATCCAGTGCCACAAAGCCAACTGCTACACGGCCTTCCACGTTACCTGCGCCCAGCAGGCCGGCCTCTACATGAAGATGGAGCCCGTGCGCGAGACAGGCGCCAATGGCACCTCCTTCAGCGTCCGTAAGACAGCCTACTGTGACATCCACACCCCTCCAGGCTCAGCCCGCCCCTTGGGTGGAGTAGGCGGAGCCAGCACTTCCCACAGCGAGGGAGAGGCTGAGGACGAGGAGGATGTGGGTGGAGTTGGCGAGGAGGAGGGGAAGGGGTGGAGCTCAGAAAGGGCCAAACGAGCCAAGGCCAAATCCAGGAGGAAGATGAAGAGAGCGAGGAAGATCCTGGCAGAGAGAAGAGCGGCCGCACCGGTGGTGTCAGTGCCATGCATACCACCACACAGGTAAAATCGCTTTTAGGTCATGCAGATACACAATTCCTTAAATATTTGTTCGGCTCGAGTCGCAATCAGATTGCACATTCAGGTTTCTCGTAGGCCACATCCCACGTGTAACAGCAGTGGCTGCTTGCCTTCAACCAAGGAGTGTATATATAAGATACACTGACAGTTAAGTCCACTTCCTTGCATCTACATTTGTTACCTATTTTATCAGGTCCACTAACTATATAGTGCACTTTATAGTTGTAAAGTTCCATGTTGTTAGCCATTTCACCCTTTTTTTTTTTTGATGGTGAGAGACATTCTTGTTGCAGAGTTTGTGTTAGTCGTCCTCTAGTCCTTTATCAGTGGTCACAGGATGCTGTTGACTGGATATTTTTGGTTGGTGTACTATTCTCAGTCCAGCGGTTACACTGAGGTGTTTAAAAACTCCTGCAGCCCTGCTGTAGTGTGCCACACACACTAACACACCACCACATTAGTGTTACCGCAGTGCTGAGAATGACCCACCACCCAAATAGTACCTGCTCTTTGGTCTTATGTGAGTCAAAACCATTGAAGAACAGGAGGCTTGTAAGAAAAAGTCTGTTTAAATAAACAGCCTGGGATCACAGGTTGTCTTTGAAGTCTTTATATTCTTGCAACAAGGGAGCAGGTTATACACAAAGCCTGAATGCAAATGCTCCAAAAGAGACAGATGAACGAGGTTCTTATAGCTAAGCAGGCAGTGTCCGGCTTCCTTCACAGTTAACCGCACCAGTTCTCGGCGGTTAATTCGAGAAGCGCTTCCCGAGAACTGGTGCAGCTCCTTTTAGCTTCGTGTACACATATTTTAATGCTTATACACATTTTAATCCGTACATGATCTCATAGAGCATTATTAGAACATTTTTTCTTACATGATCTTGCAGAGCACAGGTCACAGCATAGAATATAATCTTCTGTTACGGCATAAAGTTCAGTTTTTCTAACAGGGCTAAAATTATTATCCTGAGAAATGCAGAGAAACGGATTACAGACTAAGTACGGACTACGGTCTGGAATTGCAGAACTATAAAGTGCTTCTACAAAGTAAGTGGACATGATAAATGAGCAGTGAGTGTAGATGCAAAGAAGTGTACTTGATGAAGTGGCCAGTCTGTGTAGATCCCATTTACTCCTTTTTAATCATTACTTTGCTGTGCTTGTTGATGCAGATCATGGATTTTTGTTACATTGGAGGCTCTCAAGAAGAAGCTGTTCTTTTTATTTCAAATCCATGTAAAAGCTGTGTTTGAAAGTAAGGGCTACAAAGGGCTATTATAGGAACATGCAGCATGAGAGAATCTGTATGAATGAATGCGTCGGGCGGAAGGTGCAGATGAACAGTTGGAATTTTGGTCAAAACATGCAGCAGCTGTTGCTTTTAATGAAAGTCAGTGGGGAAAAAAAAACTAATGAAAATTGCAAAATTGGGCTTTAGCCTATACCACAACAGACGGTTTGAAGGGTCAAACTATGAAATGTGGTTACGTCCTTGGAGAAAAAGGTGGTGTTAATAGGAACTGTGACTGTAAAGTTACTGATCATGCAAGTATATCATCAGTCCCTCCTCCTAGTTCCTGTTGTTTCAGCTTACTAGATAATTAGCTCATTGTGTATATAAATTACCTGAAAGCCCAAATTATTGCTATTGTATGTAAAACGTGATCAAATCTGAAAGCTAATAAATTATCAATTTATTTTAGCAAGTATCAATCATTTTAACTTGATAAACAGTGTATTATTTACAGTTTGATAACTTCTTGAGATTACCAAAACATTTTCAGTTAAACCTCAGTTAAAACTGAGTAACATAACAGCATTGCTAGTGTAGATTGTATGTAAAGGTTTTGTTGATTTTCTAAGTGAAAATTAGAACCCATTCACTACAGAGAACACACCTCTGCACAACTTAGTGTTTATTTGCTGATTTTGTTGGGGTGAAAAACCAAAATGTGTCCCCTGCAACAGTAATGACGCTTTTGTAATGACACCCCCAGTACATGTAATATATCCTGACTGTCTATCGGACACAAGCTCGGTCAAGTTCGAACAGGGTATTTGCTGGCTCACATTCAAAACTCATTGCTATGGATCTCCCCTCTTTTTGTTTACCTGCATCATCTCTCTTTCTTCTTCCTCCTCTCCATCTCTCTAGGCTCAGTAAGATCACAGCCAATCTGACTGTACCCAGAAAGAGTCAGTTTATGCAGAGGCTGCATGCCTACTGGACCTTAAAGAGACAGAGTCGCAATGGTGTCCCCCTGCTGCGGCGGCTGCAGACACACCTGCAGTCCCAGCGCAACCCTGAGCCCATTCCTATAGCCACGGTAAATACATGCAATCATTCCTATTTCATGTACGCTCCTGAAGTCTGTTCTTATTGAAGCAGCTATGAACACAAACATAAGCACTAAGCTAATCACTCTACTCTGTGGTGCTCAGGGTCCTAGTGATTCTGCTGATTTGTTTCAAATTTTCTTCTCTTTGGTTTTCTGTGATTGAATTTGTATTGTTTCTCAAAGCTTTTTTTCTCCTCTGCATAGTTTTGACAGTAAACATACCTAGGTAACTTTCCTAACTCTCTGGACAGTTTTTACCATTGTGAATGAAAAAACTAGACCACTTCTGACTAAAAAGTAAAAGGTATCAAGCGTCTGCGCTAACAGCAGATTAAGGAATATGATGGAGTGATCATATAAGTACATCCTGTTTTTATAAGTACCTCCATATAAGTACATCCTGTTTTTATGTCTGAATACCGTAGTGGCACTTGGTTGATCACTTGTTTTGTGTGAGTAGAGGGACAGTGAGGAGAAGCATGCAGCACTGAAGGAGCAGCTGAAGGCATGGCAGAGACTCCGGCATGACCTGGAGAGAGCCAGGCTGTTGGTTGAGCTCATCCGCAAGAGAGAAAAACTCAAGAGGGAGGCGGTGAGACACACACGCACACTGTTTTCTGCTAAAAGATTCTCCATTTGGCTCAATAGATGCACGTTTTCGTGTGTAACTATGACTGTTGTTTGTGTGTAGATTAAGATTCAACAGCTGGCTTTGGAGATGCAGTTGACTCCATTCCTAAGGTTGCTGAGGACAACTCTGGACCAGCTGCAAGAAAGAGACACCAGCAACTTTTTCACTGAGCCAGTCTCACTGAATGAGGTAAACCAGTTTTACCTATAACAAAAGAATTGGGACAGGTGCAAGTTTACATGTTGCATCATCTTTTCCTTTAACTACACTTAAGAATTGTTTGGAGATGTAAGGCACCAACTGATGCAGTTTTGAAAGGCGAATTGTTTTGCCACTCTTCTGTCTTCGGCTGTGCAACTGTACCGGGTCTTCATTGTTGTGTGTTGCTCTTAAAATTATGCATTTTACAACAGCCATGCTTTTTATTCTTTGGTCTAAAGAAAACAGCGTCCATTATGTCTGTAAATAATCTGGACGGTTGACTTGTCAGACTACAGTACATGCACCAGTACAATACAGACTAGCTTAAACCCGGAGAAGTTGACAGCATTTCTAAAACATAGCTTCCACTTTGTGTAGTACAGTCTTATCTTGCATTTGGAACAAGCTTTTTTGTCAAAGTATTTCCAAGCCCAAGTCTGTGTGTCTCTGTGACTCTGCGTGTCTGTCTCTTAGGTCCCTGACTACCTGGATCACATCGAGCGACCGATGGACTTTCAGACCATGAAGCTGAGTTTGGAGTCTCATCACTATCTCAGCTTTGAAGCATTTGAGGCAGACTTCCTGCTCATCGTCAACAACTGTCTGAAATACAATGCCAAAGACACAGTCTTCTACCGGGCAGCACTGCGGCTGCGGGAGACAGGGGGCGCTGTTCTGCGGCAGGCTCGGCGTCAGGCAGAGCGGATTGGCTACGATTATGACACGGGCATGCATCTCCCTCGAGAGCCCAGCCCTGAGTCGCCATGTGAAAGGGACAGGGAGAGGGAGAGGGAGCGGGAGAGAGAGCGGGAGCGGGACAGAGAGAGATCACCTTCCATCAACGAAGATGGTGAGTTGATGATCCATTGTCTCCAGTGGTGGATCTTTCTGTTGATTTGTGTATATTTTACTTTATTTTCGTCTTTCCAGAGCATTTGATTATTTTTCCCCCTCTTTGTTTCAGTCATGCACACCCGCTGCTGGTAACTTTCTCATATTTGTACTCAAACAAGGTACTTACAGCGAGGACATAAAATGCAACCTTTGATAAAGTTATTTGATATCACAGTGACAATAGCAAAAGCAATAAAAGCATCATTCAACTAATAGCAACTGTATTATTTACATCAGAACTTTTTACTCAGAATCAGTTCAAGCCCAGTGCAGGGAAGCACTTGTTGGGCTTTTAATGCTACATTCTTGCCAGATTTTGTAGAATCAGTTTAGTAGCCTGAAAACGTCCTTAATGATCTGCTTGATGCCAAGCAGGCTGTTGTTTTAGAGGGAATGTGCCATCATAGTTGTAGGGATGTATTCAAAGTGCCCTGCCAAACTTATTCAGCATTATCTGGCCTGTATGTTAATTAGCTTGCTTGTTGCAGCTAGCAGATTGATTGATTGTTCAGTGCTTTGCAAAGTGGAATGGACGTTCATTTGCAAATCTGTTGTTTGTGGGCTCTATGTGAATTCAGCTAGATCACACCTACACACACATTCTCAGCCCTTCACTTACTGTTGATCCACTTTTGAATGTCACAAAGTTTCCTATTAACTCCACCACAGGATTAGGCATCATCATTCTTTATGGCTGCACTGGGTTCAGTTGGTTCCCACTTTACTGGTGTCACACAGAAAATATTGATCATTTGACCCACTGAATACAAATAATGGCTTGTTGTCTTCTTCTAATTTCTCTTTTTCTCTCAGACCTGCTCTTGGCTGAGAACTGGCGGAGGCTGCCACTGGAGGAGCAGCTGCGGATCTTGCAAGAGCGGTTCGATGAGGTCAGCTCAGGAAAGCACAGCATTGGCCGTTCACGGCGAGCCAAAGCCCTGAGGAAGGAAATGACTGTAATTAAGCGCAAACTAGCGCACCAGCGCGAGGGAATAGCCGGCATGGCAAGCCGTGACTCAGGAGCCTCAGGAGAGAGGGGCTCTGTGCTAGCGCATCACGCCTCAGGGTCCACCCGTCATGATGAGGGAGGGGAGAGCAGCAGCCAGGAGATCGGTGGGAAAGGTGACTTCATATTTGAAAATGCTAGATGCCTTTTACGCTGTATGAATCTTACTATGAATGGACCAAATGGAGATTGTCCAACAGAGAGAACACACTCCTGATCATTTTGATGCTCAATTACTGTTTATTTGTTGAATGTAACTTGTTGGGTGCAAAATATTAAATCTTTTTTTCCCCTCAATATGTTAGACTAATAAATGGAGATTGTGCACTAAATTTGGCAGAAAAATTACGTTTGAACTTTTTTTTTTTTTAGTGCAGTGTGTTCATTTCAACAAAATCTGTCATTTGAATTACATACCAACTGTAACACAGCGAGTTCCAAAAGTCTGTGACGATTAGTGAAAGGCCTTTTGTTTTCACTCAATTCTAATACTATGCAAGGTTTTTCAAACAAATTATATTATCAGCCCAACAATATGTGGGAAAAGTAGAGTTTTCTAAATATTTACATGAATTTCAGAACATTTTAGTAATTCCTGTGTCTCCATTTGCTTTAATGATGGTGTGTGCTCAAAAGCGAGACTGGTTAACTAGAAATAGTGCAGAATGTAAAATTTCTTTTGTTTTTGTTCTTTGTTTTTTTTTTTTTTTCTTTCTTCAAAATTCTAACATCTACATAATAATGACATAATGCCCGACGTGTGCTACATAAAATGTTACAAGACACAAGTTATTGACCTTGTTTTTTTCTCTCTCTCTCCGTTTCTCTCTCTCTCTCTCTCTCTCTCTCCGTTTCTCTCTCTCTCTCTCTCTCGCTCTCTGTTTTTCTCTCTCTCTCTCTCTCTCTCTCTCTCTCTCTCTCTCTCTCTCTCTTTCTAGATATCAATGCATCTGCCTCCACACTTGCCTCTGAAGTGGGACGCAGAACTTCTGTTCTCTTCTCCAAAAAGAACCCAAAGGCCACAGGCCCACCCAAGCGGCCGGGCCGGCCCCCAAAAAACCGAGAGGCACTACACAACGTTGGGGGAGTGAACTCCAGTCCTATAGGCCCCCCACAGCTCCCCCTACTGACCTCTGTGCGCCAACGCAAACGACCCCGCAGTCCTCGTTCCAGTTCCAGCTCTGAGAGTGACAGTGATAACGAGCACCTGATACTGGGTACAGGCACACATATATACACACACACACACATGCCCACACACACAATCTTGTAATGTTACTGTTATGGAGGTTTTCCACTGAACTGTACACAGACTGGCCACTGTAAGACCACCTTGTATCTCAAGAGTCATGAGGCTTTTTATTGTCATTCCATCTATGTACAAGCACACAGTGGAGCGAAATTAAGTTCCTCCTGGAATAGGGTGCAACAAAACAAAATAGACAGTACAGACTCGGTGCAAATGTACAGACATAAGTGTACAAAAAAATTAAACTAGAAGCAATACAATCATTAAAACAGACACCGTAAACAGACAATACAGCGCAGTATTAACATGACACTCATTTCTGAGCACGAGGTAGTGAGGATAAGGTGCAAAGATATTTAACATGCTGTGATATGAGAATATACACAGTCAGATTATAACATACATGAACACAGCAGTTACTCTTTGTCCGTATTTCTGCACCCTTTGTCTATTTTATCAGCTCCACTTACCATATAGGAGCACTTTGTAGTTCTATAATTACAGACAGTAGTTCATCTGTTTCTCTGCGTAGTTTGTTAGACCCTTTTTAGCCCAATCTTCAGCCTGTACAATCTGTGGTGGTGAAGTGGCTAATCCAGCTCTTGATCCATTCATACAATTGTATGCAAAGGTTTGGGCAACTTAGTCAAATAAGGCATTTTGTTGATTTTCCAAGTGAAAATAAGTTAAGACATTGTCTACAGAGAACACACTTCTGCACATTTTAATGCACATTTTAATTTTACATATAACATAAATGTGGTTATATTAAATTGTTGTACTTTTTTTTCAACATGTGAAACAAAATAAATGAGTAAAATGTTTACAAATGTACACAGAAAAATTTAAGTTTGTTTCCTGTAAGGAATGTGTTAACTTATTGTCACTTAAATTACCCAATCATATAAATGTTGTTATGTTCAAATTTTTGCATATGACTGTACACATCCGTAGTGCTGCAATTTATCAGTGGCATGTTGCTTTTTACCTCTGAACTCAACATGGCGCCACTGGGCTTAAACTAGTTTTAAATTCTTTCAGTTTTGTTCCCCAACACTTAAATTGTACAAGATCATAAACTTGCCTTTTCCAGTCCTTTAAGATTAAGGTTATTTGCATTATTGTATAACACCATGCCACTATGACTTTGTGCGATTTGCCTTACTAGAGTCTAAATTCAAGTTAAGTTTATCACTCACTGTCCCGCAGGTCTGCCCAGTAATGGTTTTGATGGAGGCAGTCAGCCAGTGACCGAGAGTTTCCGTGTATACAGGAATGAGAGGAGTTTACCTCGCTCCAGCTCTGACTCAGAGTCTACCACCAGCAGCAGTAGCAGCGCAGCTTCCGACAGAACCAGGTAAACACATGCATAGAAAGTCACACACACAAAAACACACACACACATTTTCTAAGCCAAAGTCACATATCATTTACATATAATTTATATGCTGCATATAGTTTAGATGGGTTGGCCATCACCACAGTAATATGCAGGCATATAATATGTAATGTTTTAGAACTGGGCTGGCTTAGTAGAAAGCTGATATACCAGTTTATGACACTGGTTAGAATTCTTTTTAAGGTATTGGTTTTGTGAAACTCTGGTTTAGCTAAATGGCCCAGAGACCTCACTCAGGGACATTTTAGCAGTCCCTCATCTCCTGCTGTGTAGTGAGTTGCAGTCTGAGAGAATCTGTTTAGCAAGTGGGTGGCCAGTAGAGAGAGATATGAAAAGAATAGCCTTTTGGAGTCAGCATTTAACTTCGTATAGCTTGCCTTCTTGCCTTGTTTCTGCTACCTTTGTGATGCACGTATGAGACAAGTGATTTGAAAAATTTAGATGTGAAACATCCAGAGAAGCTCTACTGCGTTCTGCTTTTTTTATTTTAACCATATTGCCCACTCCTGGGCTGATCTGAATAATTTTAAGCCACAAAACTAAACAAAACAGTAATTGCTATTATATGGAAAATGTTAGAAATAAATAAATTATAGCTGGTTCGAATAAACCCATTCTTAATTTATGTAGGACACAAATCACCTTACCCTACGACAAACTGCACCACTTTCCCTTCAGCCATTGAAACTAAAAGAGCAAAGATGCCTCAGAAGACACATGTGGGAGGACTTTAAAATCATCTGAGCTATCATATCATATGTAGCAGATACACTACATTGCCAAAAGTATTCACTCGCCTGCCTTCTCACACATATGAACTTGAGTGGCATCCCATTCTTAATCCATAGTGTTAAATATGACGTTGGCCCACCCTTTGCAGCTATAACAGCTTCAACTCTTCTGGGAAGTCTTTCCACAAGGGTTAGGAGTGTATTTATGGGAATATCTGACCGTTCTTCCAGAAGCGCATTTGTGAGGTCAGACACTGATGTTGGATGAGAAGGCCTGGCTCACAGTCTCCACCCTAATTCATCCTGAAGATGTTCTGTTGGGTTGAGGTCAGGACTCTGTGCAGGCCAGTCAAGTTCTTCCACACCAAAACTTGTTCATCCATGTCTTTGTGGACCTGCTTTGTGCACTGGTGAAAGGGGCCGTCCCCAAACTGTTCCCACAGAGTTGGTAGCATGAAATTATCCAAAATCTCTTGGTCTGCTGAAGCATTGAGTTCATTTCACTGGAACTAAGGGGCCGAACCCAACTCCTGAAAACAACCCCACACCATAATCCCCCCTCCACCAAACTTTACACTCGGCACAATGCAGTCAGACAAGTACCGTCTCCTGGTACCAAACCCAGACTCGTCCATCAGATTGCCAGATGGAGACGCATGATTCATCACTCCAGAGAACACGTCTCCACTGCTCTAGAGTCCAGTGGCGGAGCTTTACACCAATGCATTTGACGATTTGCATTGTGCTTGGTGATGTAAGGCTTGGATGCAGCTGCTCGGCCATGGAAACCCATTCCATGAAGCTCTCTACGCTGTTCTTGAGCTGATCTGAAGGCCACATGAAGTTTGGAGGTCTGTAGTGATTGACTCTGCAGAAAGTTGGTGACCTCTGCGCACTATGCCCCTCAGCACCCGCTGTCATTTTACATGGCCGACCATTTCATGGCTGAGTTGCTGTCGTTCCCAATCTCTTACACTTTGTTATAATACAACTGACGGTTGACTGTGGAATATTTAGTAGTGAGGAAATTTCATTTACTAGACTTGTTGCCAGTTGGCATCCTATCACAGTACCATGCTGGAATTCCCGAGAGCGACCCATTCTATCACTAATGTCTGTAGAAGCAGTCTGCAGGCCTAGGTGCTTGGTATTATACACCTGTGGCCATGGAAGTGGTTGGAACACCTGAATTCAATTATTTGGATGGGTGACTGAATACTTTTGGCAATATAGTGTATATTCACGTTTCACCCAGGCCTAATCACAGTGCTGCGTTGGAGTGAACTGTAGATTAATTGCTGGTTTTGAAAAGCTTATTTCATTTCAAACATTTAAAGCTATGTTTATTTTTTAAGGCGCTCTGACTTGAAAATGACACATGTAAAGTGTAACCATAGTAACAGGCATTTTGATTACATTACTTTAAGGGGTCTAAATAAGATGAAAACTTGCTTAAACAGCCAAATTACATCAGCTCACCATTTATAATGATTGGAGCCTTTTTTTTTTCTTCACTTTCTTATTGTGCATTCACTCACCCAGAACTGTGCTCCAGACATTTATAGACTTCTTAGAAGAAATGTTCCTTTTTTTATCTTCTGGTCACTGTTTATAGTTACTAATTTACCACAAGTCACACTTGTAGAAACTTTTTCCAGAAAGTAAGTTCTGCAATCAAGTCGGTAATTAGCATTGAATATGTGGTTTTCATTTCTTGGAACCTTTTAAAATGTTTTTTTAAAGTGACTAAGACTGACTAATACAATTTTGAATCATAGTTTTGAAATAAGTCAGAGTTCATGAACAAAAAAAATGTTCACATTTCACTGTTAATGTAAGTTTCTATATTAGAATTGCTGTCCCTGTGACTTCTCATACAGCTACCGTCTATGATGGATGGTGTGTAGCCTCTGTGAATAATGACCCAGATATAGAATATAATGTGACACTCGGTTGAATCATCTGTTTGAGTTGATGCGATGCAAAATGCACATTTTGACCCAAAATGAATTAGAGGGAAGTAACAAGTAAGTGTGATGAGTTCGGCAAAATGTTGATGAGGCATAGCAGTTTTTTTTGTTGTAGCAAACACCTCCACAGTGTTGCTGAGCAAGGCACTAAATTTCTATGATGGCGGAACGCCATACGACCATTTCTAGAAGCATGTAAAAATGTAAAAACAAGCCCAGTAGTGTAAACTTTTCCAAGAGCATATATTCAAAATTGCATGTATGAATCAGCACAGCTTGAAAATCAAAGAATGTATGGAAATGTGTAGGGCTACTTCTGACTCTCACCCTCTCTCTCTTGCTCTCTCTTACTGTTGCTCTATTATCAATCTACCCATCAGTACCACTCCTTCTAAACACGGCCGTGGCAAGCCCTCATTCTCCCGCTCAGCATTTCAAGAGGACAGCAGTGAGGAAACGTCAGGAACAGAGAATGACTCTTACTCTGTGGGAGGTGCCAGAGGGGTTTCTCATTGTAAGTTTATCCTCGTACTTCTGCTAGGGATGACCATGGTTATTTGAATATTCAGGTTTCTGAACTTGTATAATACAAGGGGCTGAATGTAGTAGTTGTTTATTTAATGGGGCATGTGTAGTTTGAAATACAACCCCAATTCCAGTGAAGTTGGGACGTTGTGTAAAACATAAATAAAAACAGAATACGATGATTTGCAAATCCTTTTTAAACCTATATTCAATTGAATACACTACAAAGACAAGATATTTAATGTTGAAAGAGATAAACTTTGTTTTTTGCAAATATTCACTCATTTTGAATTTGATGCCTTTGATTCCTTAGAGATGCTGGTCTATGTTGACTTGATTACATCATGTAATTGCTCCAGATGTCTGAACTGCATATTCATGTTAAAAATCTCTGATTCTTCTGCTCTACTGGGTTCAGATCAGAAGTCATTGTCGTGTTAATGGAACCAGTAAATTGTAGCCTTAAAGGAATGCACTGATCCGATATCTTGTATTGTTTAGAAAATGCTGGATCAGATATCATGGCACTATAAGGAACGAAATCCGATCCATACACTGTCCTTAACCTAGCCTGAAAATAGCACAGAGTTGATTGTAGTGCTGCAAAACAAAGCCAAGTAGGTGACATGATAACAGTAGGCTCAGAGTAGTAGCAGAGTTTTGCTAAAACACTGGAAATTCTTGTCAGAACACTGCAGCAAGAGCAACTCAGTGAATTTCAGCTCACTTACAGACATTGTATTATGGTAAAAGGGGGAAAGAACATCTAAAAACATAGTCCGCTTCGACTAACCTCCACAGTACTTAATATAAAAATATTGGATTAGTATTGGCTGGTATCGGTACGAAAGCTTTCAATATCAGTATTGGTATCAGAACAGAAAGAAGTGGTTATTGAGCCGTCACTACTTCTGGCAGGAGACGCTTTAAAGGCTTGCCTCATTTCTGGTGTGTGTGGTGATGTTTGTTTTGGCCATGTACACTGGGTGTAATGACATCAGTGTGCCACCTCCCACAGTCTGACCCCTTAGGTGAGACCAAGGGCCGAGTAAGTTGTATACCTTGAAAAAGTGTAAGAAAAAAAACAAAACCCTACAAAGTATATAGAGCTGCAATGTTGTTTGTCTATTCCAGTGGTGCGAGGCAGGGGTAGGTCAGGCTGCTGGATGAGCTCGACAGACTACACCTCCCTGGATGCACTAGACCTAGTATGGGCCAAGTGTCGAGGATATCCCTCTTACCCTGCTTTGGTAAGTCTTACCAACGTACTGACTCGCACCGTACACACCATTAATGGAGACACACACACACACACCTCCTTTCACATACCAACCTGCAAAACATACACAAGTGACCTCATTACTCTGGTGGTGAAGGAAGCATAACATCTTTCTGTGCATTGCTTTCTTTGTGTTTTTATAGTCTTAAATTAGTCTTTATTAGTCTATAAATTGGTGCACTTTCTTAACATTTCTTCTATATTTAGCGTCTTTGTTTGCTGATACCTAATGTTAAAACAGGGCTGCTGACCAGGCTGGTAAACATGTGAGAATTGTTGTTGGATCAAACCTTTGAAATTTATTGAATGATGAATTTAAAATCGTGTGCTTTTGGGTTTGAAATAACGCAGCAGGATTCGGTGGCAAAATACTGACATATTGACAAATGTAGAATGAGTCAGCGAATAGCTACGTAGCTGCATCATCCCACTGAACATTTTCATGGCCCTGAACCTGGTTTTTAAGCATTCCACTTCAAACTGTGTCCGTGTAGTAATGCCATTGGAACAGTTACCCTCCGTGCTCAGAAAAAGAGACCAAACGCATCTCGGCACCTTCAGAGATTGTTTACATTTGAAGTACCATTGCTCAGTTCTGAGTTTTTGCTCAGATCTGTTTTTTTCCTTTACTGAATCGTTCATGTTTGTGTTTGTTAGTGGCTTCTCTGTTTACTGTGAACAAACATGCCCTTTGGATTGATTGTCTAGTGCACATTCTCATCAGTAGCGACACGTGAATGAATCATATGCATCAGAAACAAGCCTTCATAAATTTAATTGCCAATTTGCTCTCAGCAGTTCAATATTAGAGCGAGGTCAGCTCTATTGCTCTGGCAGTGATTTACTGCCACTAACTAGAATTTAGGTGCTGCTGCCACTGAATGATGGTGCAGGAATTCTGCGCTCATTAAGGTCTTTTGGCCACAAAGCGGCAATGTATCCAATCTGGGACCACAAAAGAACATAGTCTTTGAGAAGTTTTGGGGTCCTGTTGATCATCTTTTCTCTCTGTCAGATTATTGACCCCAAGATGCCACGGGAAGGAGTGTTCCACCGGGGCGTGCCGATCCCCGTTCCCCCTCTGGAGGTGCTGAAACTGGGTGAGCAGATGACCCAAGAGGCACGGGAACATCTCTTTCTCGTGCTCTTCTTCGACAACAAGAGGACCTGGTGAGTCACAGCCAATGCATATTCTACAAATTTGCACTTCCAAGTGTGCTGTGTATATTTGCATACCAGGTTTTAAGTTGAGCTGTACCGCACCTCGCCTCTTCGTCAGATCGGTCTTGCACTTGGGGGTGTTTTTGCTAACAACTTGAAACCTGGTGACGTGGCCATGGCTTTGAAGTATGCTGTGAAAGTCATGTGGGTTATGATTGCCATTGGTTTGTTCAAGCTAACTGCAACTTCACTGCGGTACAGAACAGTCACTCCTTCTGCATCTATGCATAATTTTACCCAATTTATTAAAAATTGATCTCATCAGATCATCAACAAGTTCCTACGTCTTCTGACTCGGTCTTCTACTGATGTTGACATGAAGCCTCGTCCTCCGCACACTAAGAAGTGGTTTCTTTGCAGTGAATCTTCCAGTCAGGCCAGAGGCGATTTGTTCAGAACAGTTGTGACTGAATCATATTTTCTTGGGAAACCGTTTATTAATTGTTTATTAAACGTTATTCTGATTAATTTGATGCTAGATTCTAAGGTTGCTTTTCGAGTACCTGATTGTGTTTGGTTGCCATAAGTGTTTTTTCTTTGTATTGTGCAGTTTTATAGTAAGCATGGGCACTTGCTCCTTAGCAATACTGGCTGACAAAAGCAATCATCTGGGTCCCCAGATATAGTTGATCAGCCAAGACATCTTTATTGTACAGTATTTGCTTCTTTTGTTTGTTTCTGGAGTTACAAGGCTGATGTTTCTAACAGACAGCAGAAGAAGTAGCCACTTGCCCAAACTCTTGGATATGATTTATGACCCAGTAGTAGTAAACAGTGTAACAACCAAGTTCTTCAGCACTCTGCTTGAAATTCTCCCTAAAGTATGTTTTTCAAAGCCTACAAATATGTGCAGATATTGCAACTATGTTAGTGTAATATTAAGAGTCAGAAATGTTTTAAATCACATTTAAAGTGAATATGATAATGTCCCTCATGGTAAGGTGTTTTTTTTTTTTTTTTTTTTTTTTTTTTTTGAGAAAATGACTGGTTTAGCCTTCGGCCTAGAATGGACAATAGACTGCTATCCACGCTCAGCCAGTCAGGAGCATTCTCATGCACGGTCTCAAAGCCTGGTCCTTGCAACACTGTGACAAACCAGATGGCAGCTGGTACTGAAACTGAATGGCTGTAACAGTTACTAACGTCCAGCATTATCTTAGAGTCAGATGTAAGCATCAGTGTATGGGATGCACATGTGAGGCAAGTGTCGTGAACCAACATTTAGCACCAGTTTTGTAAGGTCTAGCTGCGTATTAACATGTACATTTATTGTTCAGGTTCTTTTTTTTTTCTATTGTTGTAAAAAACCTTTTAACTGTAAAAAACAGTTTTAAGGCAGTTGTTGAATGTAGTTCTTATTAGACGTAAAGGGACATCCTAGAATAATAAACCACGTTTGGCATACAAAAACGGGTTAATGTAAGCATAGTTCTGTTTGAGATGTATCTTTAAAAAAAATACACTTCACCCTGATATTCATACCGAAATCACCCACAACTAGGATACAATAGGACTTGGTGTGCAATGCACAAATGAACAGAACTTCACTGTGTAGCTGAACACTGCAGATAGCCATTTTAAGCAGGTATGCGCAACTGAATAAATACCTGTGTGATGAAAGAAATTTGAGTGACTGTTGGCTTATAGTATTTGCTGGCTATGGTAACCTCAGAATTCTAGTGATAAACTACAGAAGCAAAATTTGGACACCAGATGCATCTTAGCTGACTGTATCTAGGGTAAGTAAACATCTGTGTAAACTCATTTAGATACCATGTCTAATAAGGCATAGATCATTTTGAGATCAGGTTTCCAACAGGCTACTGTATGTAAGCTTCTTCAACAAGCAATAAGTTATTAAATGCATCAGACTAAAGATTTTTGGTATATTTATTTCTACTGATGTTGACACTTCTAATTTGTTAAAAGAAGCATTTTTGGTAGCACATTTTCCGCTAAACTGCAAAGTAAAGTATTTTTGTTAGCAGACAGCAAATATACAACGTTCATAACAAAGGAAGAGCTGCATTCTGTGTCTAGTGTGCATCCTGTGCTGAAGAACAAAGAGTGGTAAATAGGGCAGAGGAAATATGCATAAGTCAGTGTGCTGAAATGCAGAAATAAATGCTGAAAAAGAAACGGTGCAGTGTGGTTAGAAACACAGATGTATGGACTGGAGTAAGTGTGTATGTGAATGTACATGTTTATATGATGGTTTATTGAAATTTACACAATTTGTCTCTTACTCTTAATGTAGTCAACCAGCCGAGATGTAACTGTTGTCTGAAGTGTTCGCTTATGTTTTGCCTCTTATTTTAATTTTGCATTTAAAAATAACAAATGCAGTTTCCAGATACAGGCTTCAGTTCCAGGAATGTTGGGACAGTATGTAAAATGCAAATAAATATAGCAGTAATTTGTAAATGTATATTAACTTGCATTTAAATGAAAATGGCTCCAAGATATTTAATGTCCTCCTATATGGATGTCTTTTATTAAATATATGCTTGTTCTGAAATTGATGCCTGTAAGACACCAGAAATCATAGATGGGGCAATTTAAGACTATGAACCTTGTGAATAAACATCCAAAACATGAGCTTCCAATATTTATCTACATAGGCTTTGTAGCTCCTCAGCAAAGTTAAAGACGGAAACTTTGGAGACTGAACATGTCCTGGCTTTTTACTACATTTTGGGGGAAATCAGACCCCCCGCCCCCCCACCCCTCCCCATTTAACCATCTCTTTTACTGTATGTATGCAGGCAATGGTTGCCCCGCTCTAAGCTGGTCCCGCTGGGTGTGGATCAGGAGCTGGATAAGGAGAAGATGCTGGAAGGCAGGAAGTCCAACATCAGGAAATCTGTCCAGGTGGCTTATCACCGAGCCATGCAGCACCGCAACAAAGTGCAGGGAGATCCCAGCAGCGATACCAGCGACAGTGACTGAACATACACACAGCTCACACGCAGTGAGCGAGCATGCATGTACACCTGATAAGATCAACAGTTTACATTGATAGAAGTCACACAGATAGACTTGGGCATACGCTTGCATGTACGCCGACTTCCGCTCAGCAAACCGGCTCTTTGGTGCTAAAGCTACTTCGAGTACGGTGTTTGGTGCGTGGTGGTCGTGTGGAAGCAGTGGTTAGGGGTCTAGTGTATAGTGACTGTTGTCAAGTCTTGCGTGTGTCCAGATGTGTAAATATATATCGTGATAGAATGTTTTGTAGAGGGGCTCTTTTCAGTGTCACAGAGCAGTTCCATGTCTAGATAGTGAACACACACACACACACACACACACACACACTCACACTCTCTCTCTCATACCTCACACTACATCCAGTGTTTAATCTAAGGTGGTATACCTGTGTGGACTGAAGTTTGATAATGGAATTATAAGTTATTGAGTCACAGTTCTTCACTATCAGGATTTGGGCAAACTGAAATACTTGTGCTGGAGTTGCTCTATATAGACGAAATTCAATATTGCGATTGTACTGCTACACTACCATTCAAAAGTCTGGAATCACTTGCCATATTAACAGTTTTGTTATTTTTTATAAGCTTCCCATACTCTTGGTAGCGTTTTTCTCTAATACTTGGTTAAGCACCCAGTCGCCTTAATGACAGAGCCAGTTTTGTCAGGTAACGATTACGCTAGTCTCTTGAGAGAGTTCCTGTCCATTGTGGCCCATTAACGTTATGCTTTATGTCTGAGGGACATAATAACTTCCACTAACTTTGTGCTTCACATCTGAGTAGAACACAACATTGACACTCCCACATTCCATAGTAACAACTGTATGGTGTTTAGATGTAATGTATTCAACAGGATTTGATGGAACACTGATCAGCAAAATCACCACATCTCAATCCCAATTCTCCTTTGGAGCAACAAGTGAAATGTTGAGTCTCACACACACACACACACACACTCTGACTGAAATGTGCCCCCCGTTTGTGGAAGAGTGGGCTAGAATAGACAGCATATCAAGAGACTGGATTGGTGATGGTATTGAGTGCAAAGGGACACCAAGTATTAGACTACTTTTTGTCTTGATGGCTTACCAAAATAACTTGCGCAATGTGGATTTAAATATAACGAACTATTTAACAAGAGCTCTTTTTTAGAGGTTTTATTCAAGAATTCTATGAACAAAAAGTGAAAAAAAACAATATACTGTAATTGCTTATTTGAATTTTTATGTCAGGCATTCTGACTGAGGAGATGATCTCCACTTTTGAAATACGAAAAATTTTTATTGTAACTTCATTCTCGATGAAATAGAGCTTTCTTTGTCATTTTAGACTCTTCTCCAGCTCTGTTCATCATTCTGGACATGTCTAGCACATTCCTAGTGTTCTACGAATTTTGTTAAACCTGTGAAGTTGCACAGGACTAAAGTGGTTTTCTACACTAGTGTGCAACCAAAGTTTTTATATTGTTGAAAATATTCAGAACTTTTGAACAGCAGTTTCCAACTTTTGAACGCTAGTGTACATTGTGATTATGATGTAGCTTACTATTTAAAACCGAATCATTGATATGACCATGGAAAATACTGGATTGTGTTTTTATTTATGTGATTTGTTGGACACCGTTCATCCAGAACACCCGCAGAAACACATCTGGAACGTCAGGGGTTGGTCGAGATGTTCAAAGCACACAAACATCTAGTCATTGGTTAGAGGCCACATATTGTAACGTTGTGCCATATTAGTATTAAAGAAACGGTACCTTGTTCCACCCTAACATTCCGACACGGCATACACACTTGAGTGTAGTGTGCTCTTTGTGAGTGTATTTGTGCGCACAATTGGCCCGTCTGCATGCAAAGCTGAATGCGAGAAAGGAAAAAGTGTTTTGTGTATGCATGTCCATCCACTTGTGATGCTGTATGTGAGTCAGAAGCTGTATTTGTGTGTGAAAGAGAGCGAGTGGGCGAATGTGTATGGGTGAGAATGAGACCGCACAGCATGCCATCCTCACTTTAAATCAAGCAATTCTAGACTGAAGAATCGTTTATTTATTTGTCCACGCAAATCATGTCAGTCCCCCTCCTCACACACGTGTACACACTACACACAAATACACTTCCACAGGTCTCGTGTCATGGTGTATCCGTCATCTTTCGGTTTTGTATTTTTCCCGTGGACTGTATTGTGTATTCCGAAGGACTAAAGGGAGGGGCGGGGTGTTCTCTTGTCTGGTCTCATGCCAGTCCTGTCACTGTAGAACTTTTATATATAAAAGAAACCTAAGATAGAATTTAATAATAAAAAAGATTGAGTTTTTTATGCCTGTCTGAATGATGTTTTATTTCTGCTAAAAATGTGTTTTTACACAGCTGCCCTCCCTTACCCCAAATCAGCGAAGACGTCCAAAAAGATGTCCAAAATTTCTTTAGGTTTGCACAGGATCTGCCCAGCTAATGTAGCTAATGTTCTACTTCATGAAAGCCTAAACCCCAATAATGTGTGTAAAATACGCACCTCACACTGTCCCACATTACCAAGTAATAAACAGACATGCTTACGGAAACATGAACAGTGAGGGGTACAGGTGGGTGATATGGCAAAAATATGATATTTTCTTTGACATTAGTTGGGCCGGACAATATATAGCATGTTTATTATAGCATGTTATGCTACATTCTATTATTCCAAACGTTCAAATGGAAAAGAGCCCCCCAACTCAAGCCACTTTCACATTTTTCCCCCGTGTGCTTGTGAACACTGACATAAAATGGAACACTTTATTGAAGGGCAGCACTTGTAAGGCTACATGACGCCTACCCAAGCCTTTCATGACTGACGTAAACCTATATAAACATTTATAAAGGCAAGTATCAGTTCTGATAAAGTTTAGTCAGTTCTGATTGTGATTTCGTTATCGCCTTCGTTATTATTGTGACAACTAATGCTTGTTGGAATGAGTATAAATGTCTATGCATGGTTATGTCAGTTGTCGTGAAAGGCTCATATAGATGCCGTGTAGCCTTATGAACACTGCCCTTCAGTAAAATGTCACCAAATGGACAGAAGTACATCCCACTGCTAACAAGGGAGCAGCCATTCTGGAGTCTGGGATTTATTTGGTCTTATGATTAATTTTATACGCTTCCATATTTTATACGCTCCACTGCAAAACTAAAGAAACAAACTTTACAGCAAATATGTTCAGCTGATGGGTTGTATTTGGGCAAAGGGGGCAAATGTGTAAATTTGTGGGATGAAGACTGGCTCATCACAAGAAACAGAGCAGCTAAGTAATCCACAGCAATAAAATGAGCGAATATTCTAGCGTAACCCAGCCAGATTGATCCTGAGCTCAAGAAGCAAACACATGGTTTAATCCTTTGGGTTAACTTTTCCATTCATTTGGTTTTAGAGGTATGTTTTCTAAGAATGTTCTGCAATGTCTTCCCTCCCTTAAGTCTACCCAAAATGAACATTTCTCATATAGCGATTGTTTTGGTAAAGAAGGAATGAAAGATTTTTCATTCAGTCAGTCAGTGATCCACTTGTGGCCACTTGCATAAAACATCTGAAGTGTTTATCCTTAGTTAAATGCCAAGGGATGCATATAAAACTAAACATTTTACAATCGAACTTTGCAACTGTCAAATTTAAGTCCTAAACTTAGAATTTAAACGTTTGCTGGAAGAGATTTGACACAGATCATGTAAGCTAAAGGGAAAAAGATGTCTTATGCAAGTGAACAAAGAACTTACAACTCACAAATTACAACAAGTCATGTTGAATATGGTTAGCAGCCAAGTTTGTCCAGGATGCTGAAACATTTGCTTTCCAAATGTTTTTATTGTTTTATGAAAACAATGAACAATCCTACGAAAAGCCTATGAACAATCCAGTGTTATTGATTAGCTTAGCTCAGATGTGTTTGGAGATCGACAAGGATAGAGAATATGGACCATCAGGGGGCTGATGAACACTGCTCTAGATGGTTATCATACCTTATAGTCTGTGAATAAACATTGGTTTGAGAGATTTCTTGAAGAAAACATTTTTACCTCATGCTGAATATCATCAAAAAACCCTATTCCAATACCTTCTAAATCACTTTGCCCTCTATACAAATACATTTTAAGTTAAGTTTAACTTTTTTAATCCCACAAACGGGGAAATTCCAGCTCCGCATTTAACCCATCCATGAAGTGGAACACCACATACACAAGGGGGCAGTGAGCACACTTGCCTGGAGCGGTGGGCAGCCCTATCCACTGAAACACCTGAATTGCATAATTTAGAGGGGTGTCCACATACTTTTGTGTATCTCCAAAGTGTACAATTTTTGTGGCTTAGACATACCAGCAGCGCATGAATCTTGGGGTCATTGCTGGATAGCAGCTTATTTTATGTTAGTATTACACAGTACTAGTAGTCTAATAGTCTAGACATGAATATGATAGTTGCTGCCCCTGGTTTGCTTTTGATTTAAGTATGTTTTTTTCCTATCGGTCCTAAAGAAGAACAGCATGTACAGTAAGGCAAAAAAGTATTTAGTCAGCCACTGATTGTGCAAGTTCTCCTACTTAGAAAGATGAGAGGTCTGTAATTTTCATCATAGGTTCACTTCAACTATGAGAGACAATATGAGAAAAAAAAGATCCAGGAAATCACATTGTAGGATTTTTAAAGAATTTATTTGTAAATTATGGTGGAAAATTATTTGGTCAATAACAAAAGTTCAACTCAATACTGTGACATAACCTTTGTTGGCAATGACAGAAGTCTTTCCTGTAAGTCTTCACCAGGTTTGCACACTGTAGCTGGTATTTTGGCCCATTCCTCCTGCAGATCCTCTCCTCCAGAGCAGTGATGTTTTGGGGCTGTCGCTGGGCAACATGGACTTCCAACTCCCTCCACAAATTTTCTATGGGGTTGAGGTCTGGAGACTGGCTAGGCCACTCCAGGACCTTGAAATGCTTGTTACGGAGCCCGAGTGTGTGTTTGGGATCATTGTCATGCTGGAAGACCCAGCCACGTTCCATCTTCAATGCTCTCACTGATGGAAGGAGGTTTTGGCTTAAAATCTCACGATACATGGCCCCGTTCATTCTTCCCTTAACACGGATCAGTCGTCCTCTCCCCTTTGCAGAAAAACAGCCCCAAAGCCTGATGTTTCCACCCCCATGCTTCACAGTAGGTTTGGTGTTCTTGGGATGCAACTCAACATTCTTCTTCCTCCAAACATGACGAGTTGAGTTTTTACCAAAAAGTTCTATTTTGATTTCATCTGACCACATGATATTCTCCCAGTCCTCTTCTGGATCATCCATATGCTCTCTGGCAAACTTCAGACGGGCCTGGACATGTACTGGCTTAAGCAGGGGGACACGCCTGGCACTGCAGGATTTGAGTCCCTCTCGGCGTCGTGTGTTACTGAGGATAGCCTTTGTTACTTTGGTCCCAGCTCTCTGCAGGTCATTCATCAGGTCCCTGCGTGTAGTTCTGGGATTTTTGCTCATTTTTCTCATGATCATTTTGACCCCACGGGATGAGATCTTGCGTAGGGCCCCAGATCGAGGGAGATTATCAATGGTCTTGTATGTCTTCCATTTTCTTACAATTGCTCCCACAGTTGATTTATTCACACCAACCTGCTTGCCTATTGTAGATTCACTCTTCCCAGCCTGGTGCAGGTCTACAATTTTCTTCCTGGTGTCCTTCGACAGCTTTGGTCTTGGCCATGGTTGAGTTTGGAGTCTGACTGTTTGAGGCTGTGGACAGGTGTCTTTTATACAGATAACGAGGTCAAACAGGTGCCATTAATACAGGTAATGAGAGGAGGACAGAAGATCTTCTTAAAGAAGAAGTTACAGGTCTGTGAGAGCCAGAAATCTTGCTTGTTTGTGGGTGACCAAATAATTATTTTCCACCATAATTTACAAATAAATTCTTTAAAAATCCTACAATGTGATTTCCTGGATTTTTTTTCTCATTTTGTATCTCATAGTTGAAGTGAACCTATGATGAAAATTACAGACCTCTCTCATCTTTCTAAGTAGGAGAACTTGCACAATCAGTGGCTGACTAAATACTTTTTTGCCCCACTGTAACCAGTCTATCTGATGAATGTATATGGCTGTCAGGCAGGTAAAGGCAGACAATGGAAAAACAGTGTTGTTTCAACGCAACAGGTCAAGTGAATCACACTGTCTGAGCTGTAGAAGCCTATAGCTTGCAGAACAGGTTCTCCAGCCTATAGCTGCAACCCATACGCACAGGCCTGAGTCACATGTGTTCTTTGGGTAGTGAACCATTCTCGACACAGCAGTGACACTGCCATGTTAATGAGTGTTGCACTGGAACGAGTGTACAAGTACAATTTTAATTACACAATATACATTTATAGGCTTTACTAGACACGTTTAATTAGAGAATTCAGCTCCATGAATAATGTGTTAGTCATCCTCTAGCATGGAGGTATTTGAGGCATTCAACTCCAGAAGTTGAATCCAGTTTCTATTTCTGAATTTTGCAATTTTTTTCCTGCGGACCCACCTCTCTGCACAGCCAGCTCATGAAGGAGTCTGGTATAACACTAGATGGGGCCCATCAATATATATCAACAGTTCTATTTACTGCCAGTGATTACAAAATCCAGGACCAGCTATAGGGCTTGAGGTCTGTACTCCTGTCCTAACCCTTCATCAGTGGTCAGTTTCAACCCCAAGGAGTCTGGGGGGCTGGACTATTCTCAACCCAGCAGGAGTTTAAAAAGAGCCTAGTTGCAGAGAGAGCGTAGTTGGTGGACTTAAAATCGCGGGACTTGCTCAGGGTGGAATTTAAAGGAATGCTGGCCAACTTGGATGTCTGTTGGCTATAGTAACAGAGCTGGCAGTTGATTTTTGACCACCAAGCATGTTGAGTTGCCCAAAGACGCTGTGTTAGCAGTAGTTTGAAAAGACACAGTAGTGCCTCGAGTAAAATGGTGGAAGCTCATGCTAGCCTTCACTGTCCAAACTTGGTAGCATTGCGTGTTGAGAGGAGACTAATGGTGGGAAATGGCCATATTTGTCTGATACATACCAGCGCCAAACACTAAATGTTGATGTCACCGTTATATTGAGAATGGCTGACAAACCAAATTATAGGGACTGATAAATTGTGCAACTACAAATGGGCTGCAGTCAGTAGACCCACAAAGTGCACCTGTATGGCAGGTGTTTTGGATAAAATGGCCAACAATTGTAGGCAAAATTTAGAACCAACTACAAACTGAAAAATTATATGAGGGGGACAATTATTATTTCCTACTTTCAGACTTGTACTGCAGCCTTCTGTGATTATCATGTACACTCCAATGGCTAAAATGTCACTATCAATCAAACGGTATTTACAGCTTCCATTTTTGAAAGACAAGAGAAAATCAAGCTCCACTCTTGCTTTATAGCTGAAAAAAATCCACAAGTGCTTCTGTCCAACCTTCCACTTTGAGAAGACAACTCAGCACTAGGAGTCTCAAACGATGTGTCACTGTCAAGAAGCCGTTAGTGAGAAAAGCAAATAGACAAAAAGGAAGAAAATCAAACAAGCAAGTTGCTTGTGTTCTCAAAACAATGGACTGACCGCCCCAGAATCCAGACCTCAACATCACCGAATGTGTTTGGGATTATTTGGATCGTAAGAAGCAGAAAATACACCAATCTAACACTGAATTTTGAAGGTGTGGAAGAGTATCTCTGCAGATTTCTTTGAAAAACTGAAAGTCTCCCAGAAATGACGGATGCCATAAGAAAGGCAAAGAGTGGACACACTACATAGCTACAGTCTTGATATTACATTTGTTGTTGAGGCTGCTCTATAATTTTCTGTTAACTACGTTTTCTGCTTTTTTCCTTGAGCTTTAAATTATTCTTAATGGCTATTTTGACTGAAAGTTGAATAAATAAAGGGTAGTCTCTGACTTGCACAGCCTTGTGACTCAACTGCTGTATTCGTTCTTTTTGGTTCTGAAGATTAGAATTTTACAATAGGTCTCGGTCCTGCAGACATGCCTGGTGTGTTCAAGATCTGTTAAGCAATGGTCTTTTTCTATTTGTTCTCGTGTTAAAGGTCCCGACTACTGTGAGTACACACTTGGCAGCTGGCCAAACGGCTCAGTCACTCACACAATTACACTCTCTCTCCAGGCATCCAGTCAGATGTCACTGAAAGGCATATATATTGTCACGACATGTACAGAATAACCTTCAGCGATTTTCTGTTTACTTTTCTGTATCGCTCTGGGTCTGTTTCCTTCTTCCTTCACCTCGTACACATGCCCAACGTTAAGATATGCTGCCTCACACTCAAAGTTGCACAATGGGCCCAGTTTCAGCTTTTTGTGGCTGTTCCGCTTTGCTGGTATGTTGTCAACATTCATATGCTCAGTTACCATCTCTGCCATACCCTCATACATACTCAGAGAAGCCTGTCTGCCTTATGTCTGCCCTGTAACCTCATGATAATGCACAATAGAACATTGCTCATATTCAGTCTCTTGCCTGAAGCCTGCAAGCACATTCATACAACTACATAGTTGGCATCTGACACCTTTTTTTCATATACACATCCCTTCTTTTCAAACATCGCCATACTGACTGCAGTAGCAGGCTACTGCTGACATAATACAAAAGAATGGCAGAAAGATTTTTTTTTTTTGTTAATGACTTATACAAGGGGTTCCTTTAGATCTACTAGCTTCACCCCTAATCTTACACACCTGATCAAGGTAATGAAGGTCTTCAGAGACATCTGAATCTGGATCTGAACTCCCCAGGGTGGTAGATCTCCAGGATCAGCATTGGGCTCCCCATACTATACCCCATACCACCGTGATTTGTCAAGAGCAAGGTGGTGCAGTTGCTCATCACCCAACTACATGAGCTGAAAGGCCGCTTGATGACATCAGAGTGTAGTCCTCATTACCTAAAGTTCTGCCAACAACAACGTAGACACAAACTGTGTGGAATACATCATGTAGCCTATTAAAATGTGTCGTCTTTGTGGTTATATTTTTATTTCATTCATGAAAATATAACCCGCATGCTGCTGGTAAACTGTCCAGCTTGACGGCTTCCTTCTTGACTCCTAATAGGTTATCCTTGCCAACAACCAAGTCGAGACGCTCTTCAACTTGAACAAGGCCACTGGGCTGGCTTTCATTACATCTCAAAAACAATGAATATAAAACCGTTTTCATGTATGGACAGAATGGTTTGGAGAGTAAAATGTACATTTCGAAACTTTAACAGTGTTCACATACTTCATTAAATGAACATAAACACCTTGTACACATGGGACAACACTGTCTTGTCTTCATACATTGCTTAAACATTGGCATCATATGTTCCTTTACAGTCTTGTGATGATTGGCTAGATTTCTATTTCTACTTCTTCCAAATACTTTTATTACAATTGTGTGAAATGCACAATACATATTATGCACAAAGCTCCAGCAATAAAAAAGCTGAAATATGGTACAAGGCATGTTGAAAGGTGAAAGATTTTTATCAGAATCCTCTATGCATGAACTGAAACCAAGCTGCAAAACTTTCTAGCACCCATGTTTTCAAGAGACAGGAGTTATGTGGTAACAGTGCCTTCACTGTCTAACGGAGCATTGAGATGATCTAGCGGTTTAAAGAAATGTGTAACAGTGTCCCTAACGGCATAACTGTGGTGAAATGAACAAACGGACGGATTACTCAGCTTAGCTGATTCTTCAGCATTAGAATAGCAGGTGACTTTATATTTTACTAGACGGTTCAATAGTCTGTCATAAATATAAAGAAAAATTTTACCCCAATTTTTTATACCATCTGGCACTGTACTTTTCATTTGTGAGTTTAAATTATTTCTGTCCTGATTAGTCTTTACTCAGTGCACTAGGTAAACAAAGACTTGATTTTATGATCTTGTGTACTGTAGCTTTGTGCTCTACAAATTGCACAACACCACCCACATTTCATTGTGTAGATATGACTGTACATGCAGTATAGGTTACTTTTGCTTTCCCTTAAGTTTTCTGGAATCCATGTGAAAACTCCACTCCCCTTCACTGCACTAGTACACTACACTCATATATACCTCTGGAAAAAAGGCACCAATTCTGAAAAAACTAATTGTACATACATACACCGATCTGCCAAAGCATTATGACCACTTACAGATGAAGCAAACACTGATGATTATCTTGTAACAGTGCATGTCAAGGCCTCGGATATATAGCAAACAGTTAACATGTTGGATGTGGGGGAAATGCACAGGTGAGAAGACCTTAGTGATTTTGACAATGGCCAAATTATTACGGCCAGATGACTGGGTCAGAGCACCTCAGAAACAATAAGGCTTGTAGGATGCTCCTGGTCCACTGCTGAAAGCACATACAATAGGCACATGAGTGTCAGAGCTGGACCTCTGAGCAATGGAAGAATGTTGCTTGGTTTGATAAGCCCCATTTTTCATGTATGGCCTGGACGGCCAGGTCCATGTGCACTGTTGACCTGGAGAAGTGATGGAACCAGGATGCGCTGTATGAAGAAGACAAGCTGGTGGAGAGAGTGCGAGACTCTGGTCAATGTTCTGCTAGGAAACTCTGGGTCCAGACGTTCATGTGGATGTCAATTTGACAAGTTCCACCTAAACATTGTTGCCCGTTTCACACATTGGTTGGGAACGGATTGAGGAACAGGATGGAGAATTCACTTTGCAACAGACAGGATGTAAATGATCTGCTGTTAACGTCTTGATGCCAGATAATTTTCTGAGATAATCAACCATAAGGTGCACATGTGGCATACATAGATTAAGTTACACAGAAAAAATGTGGGAGTTATTTTTAGGTAGAGAAGCAGCATTTGAGGTTTGCACACTGTGTCACTTCCTCAGGTAAGTCTTTCATCTGCCTCTTCAGGACGGGAGTGAAGACGAGAAGAAACATAAGTCATGTGATAAGGCCAGTTTGCAGGAGTGGCAGCCTATGTCTGATGTCAGCCTTACTGTATGTGTTGAGAAAGGATAGAATGGAAAGAAACTCTAGGAACAAATCCTGGGCAATGTTTTGTGCTTGTCTGAATGTCTATTAATTCCTCTTATATAAAGTGGTAGCGGGTCTCTAAAGTCAGTCTTAGCGAACAATACCAGATCCTACAAAAATCCATAACAGGCCACACAGAGGGCATGGGAATGAGATGATTAAGTCGTGGCCATGACTTAGTAAGGCCATGCACCAGCAGAAAAATCCTATTAAACACTAATGTGATGTTTCTCCTTCAGCTCCCACCAATCATCGAGAGAAAACACTCCCCAATACCATGTTTCACTCGGAAATACATCGAGGTTTGCAAAGAAAATGTGTTATGATTCACTTTAAGGCTGCTGCAGTCTGGATCATATATAAGGCAAAGCAAGATAGCGCATGCCTGTGCTGAGGTAAAAAGTAGTACAGTTCCTGTGTGCGTCATTGATTTCATTCCTACCGTCACCTTGGGCAACAGCAGCAGACAGACCTGGCGGCTGGCTGAACAAACCCCAAAACAAAAATGTTTTTTTCTCATTTGTGTTGGGCTCAAAATGCTCACAAGACTTTGCAATCACAAAAATGGCCACAAGGTTGCTGTAATCATGAAGGAGGTGGTTACCATTCACTAGAGTTCAGGGACATAGAGTTTCCCACTGATGCAAAAGGGCCTTTAATCTGTTGTCTGCATAAAGGGGGAATGAGCTTCCCTCCCTTTCTCCAAAACCATGTGACTGCATTACCAGAAATACATTTAGATGGCGTCATGAATCTTCTTTGCTTCGATGCCTTAGTCCTGCAACAACCTGTGTTCCTGTGATGTTATTTGCAATAGATCATTTGTGATATGCAGCTTTAGCCTGATGATCTTAGCTGACTGGTAATCTAGGTCTAACTCTATTACATGAGGTATCATGTGGTGATGTCATTTTTGCTCAAAACATTGCATTTTAAGTACAAATTGCTTTTGAGATGTTATTTTCCTACAAAATTACAGGCACTAATGAGGTACAAAGTGAAGTATGAGTTGAAACACAGGGGCTGTAGTCGCTATAGAAAGATTTTCCCCTCCATACTTTCCAATCTATATTCATTTTCTGAATATTCTCACTGTGTTCTAGTTATAGTGTATATTACCATCAGCATATTCGCTAAGAGATTCACAACCTCAACATGTTCCTTCAAGTCAGGTTAGTGGTGCGCTTCAGCCACCGATTTGCTGATAAAAAGACCTTTTTTCTTATTTGCGAGATTGACATTGTAGGGTGAAGGGACATCTGTTGTTGTGAGGGTGTGGTAAGACATGAAATGTGCTCGAGTTTCAGAGCAGGAAGTCACAGGTTGCTGATTTTTCATGCGTGTCAGTTTGTATTAGCCCACTCAAGCTTGACCTAGATTACCCCCTCACTGTTAGTGTTCCTGAGCATATAGACACACATCCGAACCTCCAACTGCTCCCGGGGCAGCCCACCGTTCCGGGCAGGTGTGCTCACAGGCCCCTAGTGTGTGTGTTTGCTAATGGGCATGCCTGTGTTTCACTGCATGGATGGGTTAAATGTGGAGGTCTATTTCCTCTGTGTGCAGAGACAGTTGGCTGATGGTTCTGGATAACTTAGGAACCCTCAACAAGTTTGTGTTCAAGTCCCTGTTGTTGAGTTAAATAGCTATATTTGCCTTGTAGAAAACGTGACCCCAGATTCTTATCACCACCACAATAAAGATAAATAAATCTAAATCTAATTTCTATAAGTGATTGAATTATGCATTCCCCTTTAACTCAGGTTGCAGGTTTTGGTCCATTATAGCACACAAAGATGTCTAGTCTTCTCTGACCTCTGTTATCATCCAGGTTGAGAGTGTGGAAAAGACCTACAAAGAGCTCCTTGTTCACCTGAATGAAAAGCTGGGGAGGGCGGTTCAAGAAGGTCCTGATGATGCCCTTCAGTGTGGAAGTCAGCAGTGTCAAATACCATCTTTTATGCTGCTGTGTGCGGGGCAGCAGTATCAGTTCAAAAGACACTAACAGACCCAGGCCATCAGGAAGGCTGGCTCATTGCTGGGGCTCAGACTGGACCCAGTGGACATGGTGGTTGAGAGGAGAGTGCTGGCCAAGCTCTGTCATCATGAGCACAATGAGCTGCAGGTTCCCTCTGCCTCCATGGAGAAGTGAATGCTTTCACAGGTCCTTCCTTCCTGCCTCTTTCAGGCTGAGCTGTTCTTACCTCATCAATCTAAACACAGAAGGTTCGTTTTTCTCCACCTGCAGCGACTTGTGTACTTTATTTAGCCTTTACTGCGTAATGACACTCGCTGGTTATTACTGCCGTAAACTACACAGTATCATGACACATTTGCACAGTCCTGTTACAATGTTTACAATTATTTCAAGGGCAATTCCACCCATTTTTCTAATCTGCTGCAAAATGAAATGGTTAAGATGAGTGGCTCGGTATGAAATGCACTGTTCTGGAGAAACATACGAAGTCAGAATTGTTCACAGTTGTGGTGATAGATCTGGAATACTCATTCACCGTCTGTAGATAAACAGAAATCCTATAAATCTTATTTATGTTTCTGTTGGTTCCTGGTAGTTTCCAATAGTCACTAACGCTATTTTGTGTTTTCTTAATGGGTTGATATCGCAGTGTAAACAGCTCTGATGTTTTAACAGCTGTTCTGAGACTACGGATGCATTTGATGGGATCTAAAGGTGTTATACGGGAAACACCTGATCTCTAATGAAACCTATTAAGCCAATCCTATTAGGAAGCAAAACCATTAGCTTTTAATCCTAATAGTTCTAAGGATCTGTACTCAGTAGGGAAAGCAGTCACATACCAAAATAGTTTGTTTACTTTACAGGGCAGGACAAAAACACTCTTTACTTTCAATGTACGTTAGATAAGATATTCTATCAGAAGCAAATTTGGAGCACTTCTATTGGTCCAATCACTTACTACTGAGCCCTGCCGGTGACAACCTGATAATTAAGTCATGGCCACAACTTAATAAGGTGTGGGAGCAAGATCCTGATGCATGGCCACGACTTAGTAAGGCATGGTAACGTTCCCACGCCTTACCAAGTCATGGTCATGACTCAATTATCTCATTCCCACTCCTTCCTAAGTTCATTCCTAAGGTCATGCATTAATTTTATGTATATGGGATGGGAAGGAGCCCTGCTGACGACATACCATATAAATAATAATAATGTGTGGCTGCGCCGTGTTAACGTATGGGAATGGGACCCTTATGCGTGGCCATGACTTAGTAAGGTGTGGGAACGAGATAATTAACTTGTGGCCGTGACTTAGGCCCAATCCCATTGCACCCCTTGCCCCTACCACTTGGCCCTTATCCATGTGTTTTGCATGTTCACGTCTAGGGGCAGGGTGGCCCGATTTCTGATGAGACAGAGGGGTAGGACGAAGTGTTCGGGCTACATGGCCCTCCAAATGAAGCTTTTCAGAGACTCACTCCACTTTCCCGTTCCACCTTAAATAGTCCAGCAGTGTTGACGCCAAAGTGCCAGAATGTAACTGCTGCACTATTTAAGGTGGAACGGGAAAATCTGAACAAGAAGCTGGCGGATGTCTGACTGCAGCTTCATATCACTGAGGAATTAGTGGTGGGTGATAATAAATACTGTCCAATAACCCTGAACTGAAGTCCAGTGGCGAGGAGCCGAACGCGTCCCTGCTGTTAGCGCTGACGTCTTGCCGGGTCGCCTACAGAGCGGCGCTAGAGGCTGGTAATGAAGCAATGGCTTTTAATTTGAGGGTTGTCCATTCCCTGGGGCAAGATTTCAGCCACTACCCCAATGTGACGCTTGAAAACAAGGGGTAGGGGGTAAAAAGAAGAAATGGGATCGGGCCTTAGTATGGCGTGGGAACGAGATCAAGCCTTATCAAGCTGTGTCCAAGGCTTAATTATCTTGCTCCCATGCTTTACTAAGTCGTGGCCACGCATTACGATGATTGAGTCGGTATGTCCCCGGCAGGGCTCCGTACCTGGCGAGAGAAGGATGAAGCTCGGCCGAAGGTCGGCCGAAGCTCTGCGAGTGAGAGACGGGGACCTGTTCTCTGAGGCTCCGGCTGAGGGGCGGTCCTCCGGTCTCGACTGTCCCCACCTCTCCACCTGAGGGCGGGTGACGGCGCGACACCTCCAGCGGGGCGACACGAAGACCTCAGAGCTGTCTCCGCGCCCACCTCGACGGCGCTCTCTAATGTCTTCTCGCACGGTCCGTCGCTGAAAGCGGCGCTGAGGTAACCGGGGCCAATGCGCGCGCCGCCGCTGTTCGCGCGTGTAGTGCTCGCGCTCCACTCTTGGCAGCTTTTGGCTGCTTTTGAGGAGATCACGAAAAAAAACGTCCTGAGGCTGAAAGAGGTAAGAACGCGGTTTAAAACGCTAGCAGCCCACTTTCACTTCCACGCGAGCACCATGTGTGCGGAACGGCCGCTCCTTACTCCTCGTGCCCGTTCTGGACCTTCACGTGTGGTTCCCAGCTCGCCTTTGGGCTCATTCCGTTCGGTTCTGCTGGTTCAGCGGCCGGACCGCTTCGCTTCCACCTTTCCGTTAGGCTCTCTCCAGCTTTAGCGCTTTCATTTAGCCCAGCGGGATCGAATCGCAGCAGCGCGGCGTCTAACGACCTGGAAGGGGAATTCCACCCACTTTTCAGAAATTTCCCACAGTCGAGCCGTTAAGGTGTAAACTCAGTCACTCAGATGTGAACCTGTGCAGTGAAACGCTTTAAAACGTGGTTCTTTAGTAAAAAGAATGGTTTATTTAGAACCGTGTGTTCTAGATGGAACCACATGCTTAGGCAGGTGATCGTTTGCAGGGTGAAAGTCTTGAAATGTGCAGCATTGTTTATGAGTTAATATCTAAAGACTCATTTCACCGCACAGAGAACCGTTTAAGCATGGATTGTTCTAACCCATGGTTCTAAACAGAACCATTCCGTTCTCCAAAGAACCCTGGAAGAGTGTGGGAACTAGAGGCCACGGTGTTTACATTGCAAGTTCAGCCTGTAAAGCCTCCAGCACGTTTCTGAGTTGTTCTGTGCTGCTGATGGTAGAACAGTGGCACATCTGAGAAAATGAGCTTTCTTTGGAGACTATTTTGCCTCCTAGCGCCCTGCATGTACCCCTGTTAAAACGTTTTAGGTCAAAACCTTACATCAGAGTGTAGTGTAGTGTAACAGGGGGTACATGCAGGGCGTTTGGTAGATTTAAGAGGCGTTGCATTCTTCAGACGTCTGGTTCCTATCACCAGCATGGAAAACAATTCTGACTTAGTAAGTTTCTCTTGTTTCCCTGCAGTGTTTCACATCAGACCACTCGGTCTTCGTTTACGTCCTTGCCTTTGGATTATACATCATTTTGAAACGTCTGTGGAATTCCTCTTTAAGTTCCCGTGCTGATAACACTAAATTTACTAAGACATTTCTAAAAGGAAACTCAGTGCTTTGGCTTACTGACTTGATGCTTCATCACTCCTCCCCAAAGCTGGTTTTTGGAAGCTGCTTTGAGCCCCGTCGTTATTTCGTTGAAATGACGAGACTTCGCATTGAGGATGGTTTCATACGACTGTCCCCACCTCTGGTGACCAGTCTGTGTAACATTTGCTGACCTACAGGGCCTTCAGGAAAATGCTTAACAGGACTAACATTAGTTTGGTGCAGTGCTGGGCAAAGGCCGTCTGGGTGAAGTTTAACAGAAGCTTAAAAACAGCAGAAAGAAAGTTGTGTAATTAACCACTGCATTTGATAAAGACCGGCATGCTGACTGATTAACACCAAGTGGGTAGAGAAGCTTGTGAATCCCTGAAAACTGCAATACAGACCAGCAAAATGTATGTAATGCAATCTGTTCAGGAATCACAGCAGATTTAAGACCATGACCCTCAGACATGGTCATTAGACAGTAAGAGCTTGCGTGTTATGATGGGTGAAATGCATTTGTTCTAGTCAGTAGAGCAGGCGATTGATAGCTGTATAGTATTGATAGTGCTGTGTAGTAAAGTTGATGATTTTGGGATTTTTTTCAACTTCATTATTTTCAGTAAGTGCCGTCAAGTAGGGCTGGGCGATGTGACGGTGTTTATCATTATCGTGATAAATTCCCCTTTTAGAGCAGATCGTTTACAGAAACGCTTCCCAGCTGCATGTTTCATTACAACGAGAGCATAAACGGTCATATTTAACTGGATTTCTGCACCGCAGTTTATAAAACGATGATTACAAGTAATCACATTGTAGTTTCTGACCGTGCTGTTGAAATGTGGCACTAGCATCATTTCATGTGTTGTGATGATATGATCATGATATCTTTGATTGTATCCTCCCGTGTTACAACTGACTGTCCTCTTCCTCTTTACCTTTAACTGTTCCGCTGCTGTAGGAGCGAAACCTTGTATCTCCGTTTTTGTTGATTTTCAGTTTGTGAAAGAGTTTGAAAGTATCTGTGGCCCTTTACATTGTCTATAGATTTCATGATGAACAAAGCAAAAGAAACAGCCCAAAGTCACCTGGGAAAACATCTGGTTCCATTGACTTATATTAAAAGTAAAATAGGTTTTTTCCTTCTCCTGTAAAGTTGCCGTTTCAGAGATACAAAGATTGGTTCTGACAGCAGCGATGTGTTAGCTAGAACCCATTAACCCTTTTGTAGATGTGAGATTTTGCTACAGCAGCAATAATATGTACAGTATGTGAACCTATTTGATGCTTATGTACTTATATCATCAGTAACCTTAAAAGTTCCTGGGTCTTTTTCTCTAAAGCTTCCTTCAAATTTTTTTGGGACAATTTCCGTATAGGTAACTTTACTTTTACTCAAGTGTGAGTGTAATGGTCTTTAAAGAACACTGCTCATAGCGTGCTGCAGGCAGCGTAAGCAAGTTGACATTGTGAAAATAAGCGAAGGACAGAGTGGAAAGTTCAGGTGCTGTTTTAGACCCTTTTAAAATTTCCCCTGCCCTGGTTTTTGATCTCTGGTCTCATGTCATGTTTGTTTTTATGCCGCTTTCCCCCCTTACTCACAGCGGAAAAACTTAGTTATAACACTTGCACCCACGCATATTACAAATATTCATCCTGCATGTAAATAAAACTGCTTTTACAGTTAAATAGTGAAAAAAAACTAAAAGCCAGCTGATTTACTCACTGACCCACTGAAAAATCAGGTTTTCTTTACAGCTAAAATTTGTATTGATTTTAAAAAAATCTGACATTCTGCTGTTTGTTGTTCTCTCTTGCACATTTTTCATTTTCTTGCTGTCTTTCCCTTTTCAGGAGCGATCTGACATTGGTAAGTAATCCTGCTTTCACTGGCTGATTAAACACATACACACATGCTCCTTCTGACACTGTTTTGGTGTAGGACTGACCGTTTGCTGAGAACATTCCTGTTCTGATGCCCAGGGAATAACTGTTTAATGCAGTTACAGATCTAAATAATGATGGTTGTACATGGGGCCAGTAATAAGGAGTAACTTATTCCAAAAGCTTCAGATAGAATAAAACACTCCACCAGAAAAATGTTAAGTCTCAAAGTGTCACAAATGTGTTGCAAATACAAACCGTGACAGTAAAACGAAACTTCATGTTCTCTCATTCTGATATAAATGGATTATTCATTTTGCTGATATATGTTTGTTGCTGGAATCACTCGTTTGCTTTTGAAACCTTTCTTTTTCTTCTAACTTTTGGCATTTTTACCAGGGAGTGGGTTTTAGAAGAGGACGTTCACCTGTACTCTGTACTGGTCAGCTGATTTGGAGTGGCAGGTCTTCTGAACATGTAGCCGCTCTGTGTGAACCAGCCATGGGCTTATCTGACGTTATGAGCAGTGTTTTTCATATTCCAGTGTAATGTTTGGTTTCCTGTGTCAAACACAAGAAGTATGATCTAGTGCTAACCAGGCCACCCCTATGGCCAAATATCTTTACCGTGTTGATGCAAAAACAGTGATTTGAAGCAGCAGACCTCTGTAAACAAGCAGGCTTGTTCCAGATCGGTTCCACAGATGGATTCTGTGGTAGAAAGGAAAAAAGACTGACAAACCGGCACATTCGTAACTCCCAGAATGAAATGGTCAACCACGGCATGTCAACTTCATTCCCTTTGTAGTTTCTCAGGCAGCATTAACTCATAGCTCTGGTATTTTCTACTCTTTAATGTGTTTATGCCAGTGCTACGTTATTACCCTTGAACCACAGTAACCCTACAGATTTAATGATTTTCTGATACGGTTGAAATATATATATATATATAAGTGGCACCGGACGCTGAGCATGTGTTACAGTAATACATATGACAAACAATGCTCATGATTTTGGACAGGCCAACACAATCCTCTGTAGACTCAGAACAACGTACTCCATATCTGAGGCTTATCACTCTCAGAGAGGTCGTGGTTGCATGTTCAGAAGACCTATCACACTAAAACAGTTGACCGGTAGAGGTGAGTGCCTTCTAGGACCCCTGAAAGTGCCAAAAGTTAGAAGCAAAAGAAAGATTTCAAAAAGCAAAAAAATATGTCAGCAAATAGAAAAAATGGAAAGCATAGATGAGAAAATGAGGAATACATGTATATCAAAATAAGTGAAAATCTGAGTAATCTTTTTGAAAAATTACATTTAATTATCATTATTTGTCTTTGCAACACATTTCAGGTGCTTTGGTACTTCACAGTTTGCCTCTGGATTTAATGTTTTTTATTTGAAACTTGCTGCACAAACTTAACTCCATACATTACATTTTCTTATAGAAATGTCACATATCGTTGTTGTTGTTGTTGTTGTGTAAAAACCTTCCGGGTCCTATTTTTATTTATATATTTGGAAAAATCTCGTCATCCTTTGCTTTATATTAAAATTTCATAATTAACATAAAATGATCCAACATTCCATGAAGTTAAGAATGCCTTTTTCTTTCTCCTTTAAAGTTACCATTTTGGAGATTAAATATTTGACAAGTCTAAAAAACTAAAGAACTGTTTATTCAAATCATTTTTAATAATAAATGTAACTATTTTTGAACACTGTCGTATTATATTTTGATGCAGTCCTATAAAAGACATAGGCTGTGATTTACAGTGATTTTACCACTGTTATGGGGTGTTGTCAAGGAATGTAATACAGTACACTGCAGTAGAACATTACAACGTCTTCTTCAAGTGTTTTTCCATGTTTTTTTTATATGTTCTCATAGATGAGAAGCAGAACTTGCCCCAGATGATACTCTCGACAGTTCTAGACTACAGTGGGGCTGTGTGTGTGCGTGTGCGTCTACGCGTGGAGCCGCTGTGTAAGCAACTACAATTATATGAATTTACATGTGAACAAACATATCACTGATAATGATAAATGAAGTTGGTATTTTCATCACTGAACCAACCTCCCATGTCTTTCTCTGTCTGTCTTTCTCTCTTCTCTGTCTTTTCTCTCTTTGTAGTAGCCAATACAAGCCTACAGATTGAGTCCACTGAATTGGATGCTAGGAATTCCCATGCTATCTTGGTCTGGAGGAGTCATGAAAACAGCACTGTTCGGGTACGTCTTTGGCATGTTTATGCAGGATGTTGACATTAATTAACAATCTAGGCTCCTAAAATTGCTCCTTAGAAATTCTGTGCCCCATTTCTGTCTCATGTACATTGAGACCCTTATATTCTCATTATGAGATGTGGACATGTAAAATTCATAGTCTGTAAACTATGTGTACTGTATATGTCGCGATTGGCACCTCCCATTCCTCCATGTGCTTTTGTTTTGGTCTTGGCCATGTGCTTTCTTTGTTTTGATTCTTCAATGTCCTGCCCCCTTGTTTCTTGACTCAGCCCTTGATTGCTCTCACCTGTGTTATCCACCTGTGTATCATTAAGCCTCGTTGTTTCCTTGTATTTAAGCCCTGTGTTTTACCCTGTTAATTTGCTGGTCTTTGGTCTTTGTATGGTATTGTTTAGTGTTTGTTCTTCTGGTCTCCGTTATATTTCATAGTCTCTGTTATTGTGTTTAGTCTGTGTTTCTTTTGCTTATGTCTATCCCTCGTTCTATCCGTGTTGGCTGTCTGACAATGGACTGTCTTGACCGTGAGAATGGATTTGGCCCTAGTGAATCTCGCTAATCTTAGAATGCATGCGTCCACCTCATCATCGCTCCCTGGCGTTACAGTATTCTATAACTAATAAACTCATTTAGAAGAAAACGAGTATTTAAATTATAGTTACCTTTAAAATTTGTTAGAATACTTTTAGTAATATAGTACGTAAAGACTGATAAATCAATGTGATCAGTTATTAATCTCAGTGATACTGAGCTCTGCTAAAGCCTGAGTAGACTGATAAATCAATGTGATCAGTTATTAATCTCAGGGCTACTGAGCTCTGCTAAAGCCTGAGTAGACTGATAAATCAATGTGATCAGTTATTAATCTCAGGGCTACTGAGCTCTGCTAAAGCCTGAGTAGACTGATAAATCAATGTGATCAGTTATTAATCTCAGTGTTACTGAGCTCTGCTAAAGCCTGAGTAGACTGATAAATCAATGTAATGATCGGTTATTAATCTCAGGGCTACTGAGCTCTGCTAAAGCCTGAGTAGACTGATAAATAAACGTGATGATCAGTTATTAATCTCAGTGATACTGAGCTCTGCCAAAGCCTGAGTAGACTGATAAATCAATGTGATCAGTTATTAATCTCAGGGCTACTGAGCTCTGCTAAAGCCTGAGTAGACTGATAAATCAATGTGATCAGTTATTAATCTCAGTGTTACTGAGCTCTGCTAAAGCCTGAGTAGACTGATAAATCAATGTGATCAGTTATTAATCTCAGGGCTACTGAGCTCTGCTAAAGCCTGAGTAGACTGATAAATCAATGTGATCAGTTATTAATCTCAGTGTTACTGAGCTCTGCTAAAGCCTGAGTAGACTGATAAATCAATGTGATCAGTTATTAATCTCAGGGCTACTGAGCTCTGCTAAAGCCTGAGTAGACTGATAAATCAATGTGATCAGTTATTAATCTCAGTGTTACTGAGCTCTGCTAAAGCCTGAGTAGACTGATAAATCAATGTAATGATCGGTTATTAATCTCAGGGCTACTGAGCTCTGCCAAAGCCTGAGTAGACTGATAAATCAATGTGATCAGTTTTTAATCTCAGTGATACTGAGCTCTGCTAAAGCCTGAGTAGACTGATAAATAAACGTGATGATCAGTTATTAATCTCAGTGTTACTGAGCTCTGCTAAAGCCTGAGTAGACTGATAAATCAATGTGATCAGTTATTAATCTCAGTGATACTGAGCTCTGCCAAAGCCTGAGTAGACTGATAAATCAATGTGATCAGTTATTAATCTCAGTGTTACTGAGCTCTGCTAAAGCCTGAGTAGACTGATAAATCAATGTGATGATCAGTTATTAATGTCAGTGTTACTGAGCTCTGCTAAAGCCTGAGTAGACTGATAAATCAATGTGATCAGTTATTAATCTCAGTGTTACTAAACTCTTTGGAGGAATGATTTAACTCAACAGTCTCATCATTAGTGGACATAGTCATGGGAGAAAAGCATAGTATTGTTGTTTTGGACTCCTAGAAAACCTGCAAAGTTATGAAAGATAAATCGTCCAAAATACAGTACTGGAAAACTACTGGAAAAGCTTTTTGTGTGATGTGTACTGATGTGTCAAGCATCAGGCCTGTAACACTGCCCGTGAAGATCCGATGCAGTACCTCTCCGCTTTTCCCCTCATTTCAGATGTGGACTTTTTGCAAATATGATCTGCCACCTGACCGCAGCATTAGTTAATTTATCACGGGACCAGTGACCCCACTGATGTGTTTCACATGACTTTGTGTTTTCTTATTTGTGGGATCTAGTAGTCTGTGCATCATGTTGTTAAGTTTAGGCTAGATAGACTTTTAGCTAGTAACAGATTAAATATCAGATGCAATGGCTGGATAAGCGTATGGTGAGATGTCATCACTGCATGAACTGAAGAAATTTAACATTGGCGTTGAAAAGCCATATGAAGAAGAAAAAAAAATGATATTGATATTATTTTGGTGTGGATATTCAGCACTGGAATACTTAACCTTTAATACTTAAATTCTTTTTTTTTTGTTTTTGGTGCTGGATAAGTCATGAAAAGTCCTGGAATGTGATGCCATTAACTGAAAATCACATAGCTACCCACTTTATGGTCAATTTTGCAAGTTTTTGTTATTGGGATGTGGTGAATTATGGGAGGCATGGTGGCACAATGGGTGGTGTTGTCATCTCGCAGCAAAAAGGGCTTGGGTTAGATTCCAGCGTCCTTTCTGTGCGGTGTTTGCAGAGTCTCCCTGTGTCTGCTTGTGAATTGACGTTTGCTTAGTTAATGAGGCACCGATGGGGAATCATGCTGAGAATGTTGTAACTTCATTCATAAATGAGTGAAATTTCATGAAAATCATAGAATTACATGAAAAAAAACTGTCCAGCAGTAACAGCGAGGAACAGTGTGAATTAAATAAAAATGACAACAGTAGAGTTTTTCCCGTGTGCCATCTCAGTATGAATGTGTATAATATCTGTATGTATTCTAAATGTATTCTGAATACATTACTTTTCATGTAATTGTAGTGGAATACGTTAATGCATTTAGCACGATGTATTCACTGTTCAGCCACCACTCCCTTTTCAAAGTATTCTGCTCAACACTAAGGGAGGGCAGTATGATGATGGCATGTTTATCATGATGAATTATGTCATGATACACTTTAATATACAAAAGACTCATTATAGAGAGCTTATAAACAAAACAATCACAACTACATAATCTGAAGAATAAGAAACAGCTGATTGGATGTCAGCACGTTTATTTTTACCAGTTGTTTGACTTTTCCTGCTCCTTCTGAAATGGTTTATATTTGCAGTGTCATTGTTCTCATAGTACTCATAATTTTAAAAATGTTATATTTATTATATTTTTAAACGCCATTACTGTTTTTGGGGTGCATTTTGTTTCAAATCAGTACTCAGAAAATGGTATATTGTAATACACGTCATTAAAATGTAATGTACTGACTCTTTCTCTTGTTGCAGTGGAGACGGTTGCCTAAAGGCCACAATAGGAGAGTTAAAGTTGACCCATGCTGTTTCACGAATAACGAACATCTGGATCTGCGAAAAACACTTGTGGTATGAAAGTCTTTAAAATCATGAACTGGAGTTTGTGAGTGGCATTTCAGTTGGTTAGAATTCTGTGTGGGGTTATTCTGCTTGTACTTCCAATTAAGTGTTGGTGTATTCTTTCATGTTACTCTCCTGCCCTCTAGTGGGAGATGCAGTTTGACTGTTTTAAGGCTCAGGTTGATCGTGCAGTTCGTGTGTCTGTGCATGACGTCAACCGTACTCTCTCCGAGGCCTTCTACGCTCCTACAGGTAACTCATCATCAGCTTCTGTCTCTACCTTTTTCTTTATTTGTCTTTGCACAGAATATTGTCATGAATCAAAACACTTCAGGATTTTTTGGGTTTTGAATTATTTTAGAAATAAGTAATTTATTTATTCAGTATAAATTTCTTTTATATTCCTACTTACTCTGTCTATAAGTGATATTTATTCATTTTTATAAGCAGAACCAGGGCTGTCAAAGTGAACATGTTTATAATCCATTAAAGTAAGAAATTATTAGTAGTATTAATTTTTAATATTATTAACACCTTTTTCTAGTTCACACATTTTCCTTGAACCTTGTAGTAAATGTAAATGGTAAACGGTAAATTCAGCTTTAAATGGGAATTTCACATTTTAAAAAATATCATAATAAGATCATTAAATAATTCATAAGAGTGTAAACACAGAAAGCTGTTACATGAAAAGGTTACAGATACGCTGCCTGATTCATTCATGGATGAGAGATGCATGCAGGGCTAAAATTTTACCATCATCATCATTACGTATAAAAACTCAGAAGACACATGGTCACGGGTCATTTTGAATAATAAATAAAATGGTTATATTTGTGTTGTAGACATTGTGACCTCTGGTTCCTATTATCACAGTCATATAGAAATATGAGCCAGTAAGTTTCTATACAATAAACTATTTCAGATAAAACTACTCTGAATATGTTATTTTACATCTCAAAGATTGAAGTAAAAGTGCAGACATTTTATAAAAGTGGTGGAAATGGCTTTACCTGGATTACACAGATTACACTGGAAAGCGCTTGTGTATAAATCAATAAGCAGCAAACTAACAAAAGCAACAGCAAAATGAGTTCTCCTTGAGAGCCTCCACTATAACTAGAATACATATAACTAGAGCCAAAAGAGAACACGAGGGATACAATCACGTCAAAACCATTAACTGTATGTCATCACTGTTGGAACAAAAACTTGAATCTCCAAATTGCTGATTTTACAGGAGATTGAAAACATTAACTAATAATATCGGTTAAAAATGTTTAGGGTAATTTTGGAGCATTTCTGTTGGTTCATTCATTAGTGTAAATGTCAGCTGGTGTTTTCAAATAAAAAAAAAAAAAACAAACTCTTCATTCACAATGAAAATATTAGACACATTCTGATTAAGCTTGTTTTGTCCAATATATCTATAACAAAATACAGTGTTTTTTTTGTTAAATGGACAAAGTCTGGCTTCAGTGTCAAATTTGAAAAAATAAGCCGCTTCTCCGTCAGGGTGGAAAAATAAATATATATGCAAATAACACAAATGAATGCATTGTGTAAACACAAGAATAATACATTAAAAATCATTTTTTAATACATTAAAAATCAAAGTTTTTTTTGCTTCCATGATTAAGATGCTTGTTTTTTTTTACATTTTGTCTACCAGTACATCACAGCTATTTAAGAGATGCAGTGCCCAGATATGATGTAAGAGAGGATACCTCGGCGAAACTTTTCACGGTTAACATGGATGCAGGCCAAGAACTGTTCGCCAGGCTGTGCTATAAAAACTTAGCACCAGAGTGCAAAGGCAACACATCATCAAGGGTGAATATGTGTGTAGTAAATATGTCACGCAGCAATTAGACAACAAAGTTTGTACAGTCTTTTCAGTAGAGGCCATAGAAGCTTGACTTTCTCTTTCGTTTGGATAAAAAGTTTATGATGAACGTTTTCTTTATTGTTCCAGATTAATACAGATCTTGATCCGGTAGTCACTTTCAGCATCCCTCACCTGGTACCCTGTATCTGTGTGCAGGTAAGATGTCACTTTAAACCTAGATGAAAATTACAAAACCTATCAACGACCCTCATACACCCATCACTGTGTAATAAACAAAAACATGACCCTTTTTAAAACCATTAATATGAAAAATGTTTTCTATTCAAAGCTATATTACACTGGAGTTGATGCCAGGAGAGACACAACCTGTCCATTTAAAGACAAAAGACTTCCAGGTGACTTGAAATGCATGTGTGTGCGTGTGAGACTGTTAGGACTGCACAATATAGTGTTTGTTAATCATTTATAGGTGTCAACCTTTAGAGACAATATACCTTCTATTCACAGTCACTAAACTGTATGAATTCAAATGCATGTACAGTACATTTCTACCATCAAAAAGCAGAAGCAGAAGTTTACCCTGTTTTTTTTTCTGTGAATCATACTAATTACTTCATACAGAATCAGGAATGTGCTTTTTACTGTATTTGACAGTTAATTGCTTAAAATCTCAGGCTTATTACATACTAAAACGTACTGTACAGTAGCTTCAGGAACTTCAAGTGCAAACTGGCTGAGCTATTCTCAGGTTATAGAAGTGTGTAATAAAATGATGGTCATTTAAATAATTAAACTGCTAAATAGTGGCTCATAGATACATAATCAAAGGCAGCGAGAGAGAGAGTCAAAGAGAAAGACTGAAAGAGCGTCAGGGTGTGATGCTCTGATGTCTTTCTCACATCAACATCTGTTTTGTCCATGTGTCTGCACAATACCTACAATTGGCAACAGATCTATTTTAAATGGTACACTGGCTGAGCTGACACCTATAGCCATTATTACAATACTGGCCTTTGCAGTTCTGCTATCACAGAAGACTGCAGTATGCAAATGAGAAGTCTAACCAATTGCTGAAGGTTTAATTGAACATTGTGAGCATCCTAACCAAGCAAAGATGTTTCTGTGGGTGTTTTGAATGAATCAAGGCATTCGCAGAGTGCACCAAACATAAATAAATTTGGTCAAAAACAATGCAGATTAATATTTAACTACATCATATCAAGGGTTTGCAAGTGACCTTTTCTTGTTATCGTTTTTTTGTTTATTGCAAGTTGTATTGCAGTATGTAGCAGTTTGTTGATGCATGGTCATTTGTCCATATCGTGCCGTCCTGGTGTATGTGTGTGTTTATCTGCTCATCTTTATGATACACCCAGTAACAAATGAACCACTACTGCATTCTTTCATACTTCTCTTTATCTCTTGTCCTCATCCTGCGCTGTAAAAATATCTGTTAAATAGTCAGTTCAGCTTCATTTTAATTCAGCCCAGCCCTGCACAGCTCCCAAGTTTCTCTGTTTAGTGAAAAGGTCTCCTTTAAAAAAACCTTTGTGACATCTTATTCTTATTTGGTTAGTCCACTTTAGATGCTTTGTAGATGCTTAATTTGCTTTCAAGTTACAATGAATATCACCAAAATGACCAGATTTTTCTTTTTACTCTATAAATAGCTCCAATGCCTAACCCTAACCTCAACCTAATCCCAAAATCTGAACCCAATCCTTACCCCAGTCAAAATCCTAACCCTAACCCCACCACTGTTTCAACAGATAGCTTGTTAAAAATCTGAACATCTGTGGCTAATCTGTAGGGGACTACAGTGGACTATCCAAATAAAGTGAGCCCAAAAACTCCCACAGAACTGCATCTCAGTTAAGTCAACAAAACAGTGGATGCTGAACCTAATAAATAAACAGTGAATGATTCCTTATTAACTGAAACTGCTTGCATGTTTCAAAAAATTTGTACTCCTTTCTCCCCCCTCCAGTTCACTCCCATCCACCTACTAAAACTCCTATTAAAAACCAGTGCCCCCAGCCTGGCAGAGAGTGTGGGTGGGTGGTGGATATGTGTACAAGAAAGACTGAAATGGGGAATAAACTCAGAGCACATACTTGTGCTTAAAATGCTGTTATCTGCATATAAATCATTTACATATAACAAAGAGTTGTGTTACCAGGCTAGAGGTGCTGAGTGATAGGGGCAGTTGGAACTTGTGGGTGGGAGTTGGCAATGGCAAAACTATGGGGGGTGCCAGCACTTTCAGACAACCACATTTAGTTTTTTTCGCCCTTTTGAGTAAACTCAACTTAAACTGTATTTTGTAGGCCCAACTTAGATGCAGTACTGCTAGTGTAAGTTTTGAAAGCACCTTTACAACTACACTAAGTTGAGAAAGTAAAAAAAAAGGTTGTCCTGACTGACCTGATTTTTAAATGATAGATTTCACTAAACTGCTAAATATACCTAAGTGTATTTTGATGTTGATTTATGAGCCCACTGTATCCCACAGGAGGTGGAGATATCTTGTCCAGCAGCTCTCTGAAGCTCTATGGTAGCTCTGTTCTTGAATGGAAGCCTCTATGTCCCTCTGACCCATCAACACCTGCAGTGTCTCTGTGCTGGCAACATCATAAAAACCACTCACAGTGCTTTCCTGTCCAAAACTCCACACTGCATGACAGAGACTGGGTGAGTACCAATGCTGGAGGGGGTAATCAGGGGAGTTGGTAGCCTTGGTCTCAAGCTAATGTATACTCATGTATTTAAGCAAAAGAACGCTCAGACAAATTTAGTAAGAATGGAATTTGATTGGCCATAATGCAATGACAGCAAGTGCAAATCAAATTATTATGCTCTCCGCCTCATTTCCTCAGCCCTTCAATTACTGCTTAGCAACCATTGCTATCTGCCATTGCCTCAAGCCAGTTCGTTCAGCTCGTTATCATCGGGCCAGTTTATGAACTTGAACCTCCACACAGAAGATGTAGCTGGGGACTTTTAAATTGTATTATGTTAGTAATATTCTGTTTCATACAGTATGTCGTTTCCATCCGTCCAAAGCCAAAAACAAATACACACACACACACACACACACACACACACACGTCTTCTAAGCCGCTTCTCCTTCTGGGTCACTGGTGTCTATCCCAGCGGTCATCAGGCAGAAGGCAGAATACACCCTAGACAGGTCACCAGTCCATCGCAGGGCAGACAGACAGACATACATATTCACTCACACCTAGGGGCAATGTGCCATGTCCAACTGGCCTGACTGCATGTCTTTGGACTGTGGGGGAAAATCTGAATACCTGGAGGAAACCCACACAGACACAGGGAGAACATGCAGACTCCACACAGAGAGGACCCTGTTCCCGGGGAATCAAACCCAGGCCTTACTTGCTGTGATTGTTTTCTCGTATTTTGTACAGTGCTTTTTTACCCTTCTGCAGAATGGCAGAATTTTATTCAGATTGCATGTTTGGTCTCCTTCTACAAACTAAAATTGTGCTGTCAGATTATGTGCATGGGTTGCAGATTAGACACGTGGCGGCATTTTCAATGGGTTACTGTAGCTTGGTGGTGTTTACTGCTACAGTGGAATATGAATATGACTTTTGCATTTATAGTGATGATTGTAAAATTGAAGCCGATGTTGATTTTGTGCTTGGAGCCATTTTCTAAATAAAACTGTGGCTTAACAAATAACCTTAGGATTATTTGCATGTTTTCCTAAAGAAATACAACGTGACTGCAGTGGACAAGCATGCTCACATGTGTGTGAAGGTGAGAAATCATACTAACTGAGTGTGCCCAATTGTATTTTTGGCATTTTAACCAGGTGTTGTTGGTAGTTTTTACATCTTGTGATTTTCTGTCTTTGTTCTAGTTTTCTCTGAATGACAGCCAGCGTGTGTTTTGCCCCTTCAGCTCAGGTAAAAACATCTGCTTTAACATTTCAGACCTCAAAGGGCACGGCTCTGCTAAATGACGGATTTGTTTTGCAGTGATCTCATAAACTTGCACAAATGATAAATTGTCATTTTGCTCTCTCTCTCTCTCTCTCTCTCTCTCTCTCTCTCTCTCTCTCTCTCTCTCTCTCTCTCTCTCTCTCTCTCTCTCTCTCTCTCTCTCTCTCTCTCTCTCTCTCTCTCTCTCTCTCTCTCTCTCCCCCAGGTGTTTTCTCTGAATGGGATGTGACTGTGGTCACTGGATCTCAACGTCTGCATGTGCGACTGTCCTCCAGTATCACAGCATCCTTCTCTGCCCAACTGTGTGTAGAGGAGGAGGGAGAGTATGTGGCAAAAGGAAATGTTCACTCAGTTCACATGGTTAGTAATTATGTACTGTTTAAAACCAATTCATTCTGCTTGTGATTTTTTTTAAAGACAGAACACAGTAGATATAGTAGCTTTTAGTACACGCTTATTTCAGTGATGATTATCACAACACACTATCACAGGGGTCAGCAACACGCGGCTCTTTTACAGCCGTGTTACGGCTCCTCAGGAGAATTATATTCTTAGGTATCCTCATTTTGTGGTAAAAAAAAAAAAAACTCTGCTGATGGTTCTATCACACTTTTAACAATAAATGGTCTTAAACGCTGGAGTTTAATGTGTAACTACTTATTCACTCTTTGACCCTGAAGGTTGGCGCGCAGATTACTGGCCACACAGAGAACAATCTCGCCTAGCTAGTAGCTAATGAAAAGGCAAAGAGAAAGATCAGCATCAATAATTTGGAAACAAATGGGCTTATTTGCATTTATCATCACTCCAGCTGGTGTCCTGATACATTTAATGTGCAACGAGAACCTGACAAACATTAAAAAGTCGCAAAGCTGAAGTCAGCTACTCGTTCGCCAGCTTCTTAAAGCAGAGCAAAGTCTGCATTTTCATTATGTTATGTATCGCTGTTGTCAGAAGAAAACCTCGTGTCTCCGAAACGGTGACTTTACAGGAGAAGGAAAAAAACTTCTCTACTTTCAATGGAAGTCAATGGAACCAGAATTTTTTCCAAGTCATTTTGTGTCGTTTCTTTTGATCCATTCTTCATGAAATTTACATACAACGTAAAGGACAACAGGGATTTTCAAATGATGTTAAAACCTCAAAAACGACAAAAAAGGAGATATAAGGTTTTCTTCCTACAACAGCAACATATTTACAGACAAGATGGTGAAATGTTACTTCAGTAAAATGGCCAGTGGCTCTCATGGTTTGATTTGTGTTGAATCTTGACAGAATGGCTCTTCTAAACATTTGGGTTGCTGACCCTGTGCACTAATGGTATCGTAATTGTGTAACAAAAACAATAAGTGCCGTACAGGCAGTTATTAGGTCTTTAGTACATTTGGGCATTTCTTTCTGTCTTCTACAGGAAGAAGGCACTGAAGAGGTGGAGCTGAGCCTTCCCCTTAACTTTTTCATCCCAGCATTGTGTGTGCAGGTGAAACAAAACTCGTCTTATGAGCTTTCAAGTTTGTCAAGAGTTTTTCAGAGTTTTAGGAAGAAAACCAGTAAAGAGTGAATTAGAATAATCAATGCAAAGGCACAGAGTAGCTTTTCAGTATCTATATGTATAACATTCAGGAAAGAGGCAAAGATGGGTAGTTATTGCAGAAGTAGAGAAAAGCAGGTTTAGGAAGTGACGTGATCTGGGTGAAGGTGTTGAGTTAAGAAGGTATAAGCATGATTTTGACTGGCCTAGTGAATTTGTCTTTGTCTGTCTAGGTGTGGCGCTCTGAGCCGTTTCTGCATGGAAAGAGAATCATTTGCCCTGACTGTAAGTGCTAACATTGAAAATTATGCATGCTTTGCATCATGTAAGCCACCCTCCCAGTTAAATAATGTTTTATTGATTTTCTAAGTGTAAAAAAGTTTATTTGCAAAGATCAAACCTGAGTTATCCAGTTTTTTTTTTGTTTGCAGGTTAAAAAGTTTTTAGTCTTTAGTTTTTATTTCATTTCAGTTTTATTTTTAGTGTTATGATGTATGCTGTGATAGATGGTAATTAATAAGGGTACATTAAAATGAACAGTAGACTGAGCTCAGCTCAGGTCCAGCTTTCCTTAAAGACAGCCAGACACAAAAGCAATCCACTTCTTAACACTCTGTCGTGCACTGAAAAAAACAAAAAGTAAAAGATTTTTTTTTGCATTTTGCAGTGCACCTTATAGTTTTGGTTTAGTTTTTGTGTTTTTATTTTGTTACGTTTAACAAGCACATTTTTTTGTTTTAGCTAGTGCTTAGTTTTCATTTTATTAACAGTTGTAGTTAACTATAATAAATCAGGAACAAACAAATATGACATGTTTCTGCAAAAAAAAAAATCTAATTATTTGCTGAGTTTAATCAACTGAAAAAAGTTTTGTACAGGGCACAATTTATTTATTTTTTTCCATTGTGTTGAATTTGGCAAAAAAGCAGCAATTGTGCACTGAAATGTGCAGAAGTGTGTTCTCTGCAGAGGAGGTGTTAAATTGTTCTCGCTTAGAAAAGCAGCAAAACATTATATTTGACCAGGGGTGCCCAAACTTTTGTGTCCAAACGTAAATACTCATTATATCACTGTCTCAGATACTCACAGGAGATGGGGTCTTGTTATTGCCTTTTCACTGGCCTTCCTGATTACTCTAACAGCTGTGGGGTTCCTCACCTACATTTTCATCAAAAAGAAGACATCAGGTTAGTAACAGAAACTATAAGAAATCACATGTTTATTTGCTTCCTTTCCTTTTTGCTTTATTCATTTGTACTTTTTCCTGTATTAAACCCAAGGCTACCAAATTGCTACATTTGGAATTGTGTACAGAAAAAAAATGATAATAGCAAAAATAAAAATGTTTAAAAATATTTAAAAAGCACATAAATCCTTCTAAAAATAGCAATAATCTTTTTTCCCTCTTGCATCAGTGTGGCGCTGTGCAGAGAGAAAGCCTGTGTTGCTGGTGTCCTCCTCAGATGATGCGGTCCATGTGGCAGCCGTCTGCGCTCTGGCCTCCGGACTACAGGAGGAGCTGCATACGGACGTGCGCTTGGCGCAGTGGGCACACTGCAGCACGCATGCATCCCTGGCCCAGCTTGGACCCGCACCCTGGCTCTATGGTCAGTGCCAGGAGGTGCAGCAGGCAGGAGGTGTGGTGCTACTGGCCTGGAGCCTGGAAGCCCAGCAGGCATTTCTCCAATGGAGGGAGAGTGGAGGAAAGAAGGAGAGGGAAAACAGTTGGTGGAGGGGAAAAATAAGTGATGAAGAGAAGGATACAGTATGGAGCAATGAACAACATAAAGATAAGCAGAAGGAAGGATGGATGGAGAGAGCATCGTCTGTCACAGACCCAGTGTTTAATGCCACCCTCTCAAGTCTGTGGTCGGGGCTACACAGTGAACGCTGTGGCCAAGGATTTGGATTGGTTTGCTTCCAGGACCTTGGTGGCAGCCGCCATATTCCAAAGGAGCTAAGGGGAGTCCGGCGATACTGCCTGCCCCGGGACCTCTCCAGCCTGATACACGAATTGGACCTGAAGGAAAGCAGCCCTGGAGGTGGGGATAAAAAAGCGTCCAGAGGCTGGTGCTGTTGGCCCCGCTTTTTCTCCAAAGCCCTGTCTTTCTGGCTGTCACACAGACTTGCTCAGAGACTGGAGGCATGGCTACCTCAGAAAAAACAAGACAGAGAAAAGTCCAAGCTTATTTTGAAGCTGTCACATAAACCTCATGGTAAACTTAAGAAGAAGAAGAAGAAGTTGAAAAAGAAAGGAGAGAAGAAGAGAAAGGGACCCGTCACTGTGCACTCGTAAAAAGAAAAGCATGGTGACTGAAAAAGAGCCAGGATCAATTCTGCATTCATGGAAAAGTGATGGTCATGAAAGTAAATGAAACTGTTTCAGATTCATAATGCAGCAGCCAAGTAATTACCATAAACATAGTGTTATTATGCGTTTTTATTCTTCCTTTTTGTATACCTCTACCTGTGGCCTGAAACATTCGCAAAGATTTCGCAAAAAAAAAAAAAGGTTCTGCACTTTTGCACTTAGATCCAGATAAAAGCATCTGCCAAAGGCTGTAAATATGAAAGCAATGTGAATAAAAAGGGGTGGGCAATATCATATCATTGTAAATTAAATCATAATATTGTGCATATCATAAGTACATAAAGTACACTGACTAACTGCATGTTTCATTACAAAAAGAACATAATTAGTTCTTTTTAAATGGATTTAGTGCAGTACAGGATATGAAACATCAAAGAATTATGTATTCATAGTTTCTGATAATATTTTCAAATGTGGAGCTGCTGGTTCTTTTTAGTTTAAACTTATCAAAACTCAAAAAACAAATATTATTATGCATGTCATATTTTGTGAGAGTGACTCCAAGTATAATATATAATTCTTTTGCCATATCACCCACCCTGTGCTATTTAAAACCCCAATTCCAAAACAGTTTGAACGCTGTGCAGTTTGTAAATAAAAATAATAATAAGGTGATACGCAAATCATGTGAACAATATTTTTAAAAATACTGAAAAGACAACATATCAAATATTGAAACTGAGAAATTTTATTGTTTTTTGAAAACTATACGCCCATTTAAATTTGATGCCAGCAACACGTTCCAAAAAGGTTGGGACGGGTGCATGTTTACCACTGTGTTTCATCACCTCTTCTTTTAACAACAGTCTGTAAGTGTTTGGGGACTGAGGAGATGGGCTGCTGTAGTGTGAAAGGGAAATGTTTTCTCATACTTGTTTGATAAAGGAGCTGCTTAACAGTACGGGGTCTCTTGTTATATATTTTCATTTTATAAGGCGCCAAATGTAATCAGTGGGTGACACTCTGCACTGTTTAGTACCAGTTAGTACCTGGACATTTTTGATAAAGAACCTTGCTGTTTTAATACATGCAGAATGTGGTTTGACATTGTCTTGCTGAAATAAAAAAGGCCTTCCCTGAAAAAGACATCATCTGGCTGTGCACGTCACAGATGCCATGTGTACTAATGTCCCCTGTACCCTCATGAATATTGGCTTCTGAACTGTGCACTGATAACAAGCTGGGTGGTCTTTAACCCAGAGGACTCGGTGTCCATGATTTCCAAAAAGAATTTCAAATATTGATTTGTCAGACCACAGGACACTTTTCCATTTCTCCTCAGTTCATTTTAAAAGAGCTCGGGCCCAGAGAAGGTGGCAGCATTTCTGGATCCTGTTTATATTTGGTTTCTTCTTTGTGTTTTACAGTTTAACTTGCATTTGTGGATGCAGTGATTAATTGTTTTCAAAGACTGTGTTTTTCAGAAGTGTTCATGAGCCTGTTGAGTGATTTCCACTACAGAATCATATCTGTTTTTAAATCATGCCAGCCAGTATTACTTTTCGGCCTTGTCCCTCGCATACACAGATTTCTCCAGATTCTCTGAATCTTTTAATGCTATTATGTAGCATAGATGATGAAAAGCAAAGGTTCTTTGCTATTTTCCGTTGAGAAACATTCTTGAATCGTGGCACTATTTGCTCACACAGTCTATCACAGAGTGGTGAACTCCTCATCTTTACTTCTGAAAGCCTCTCTGGGGTGCTCTTTTCATACACCATCATGTTACTGACCTGTTGCCAATTGACCACCAGGTGTTTGTTTAGCATTCCACTTTACCAGCCTTTTGTTGCCCCGCCCCACCTTTTGGAATGTGTTGTTGGCATCCAATTCAAAATCGGCAAATATTTTTCAAAAAACAATAAAATTTCTCAGTTAGAACATTTGGTTTGTTGTCTTTGTAATATTTTCAATCAAGTATAGGGTTTAAATTATTTGTACATCATCGCATTTAGTTATATGTACAGTTTTCACAGCATCCCAACTTTTTTGGAAATGGTGTATTTACTATTAGATATACCTGACTGTAATTGACTGTTGGTGCACTTTGTAGATATACAGCTCATCTTTTTTTGTTAAGTCATCTTCTACCCCAGAGGTACCCAAACCAAGAAGACAAAACAATATATAAATTAGGAATGTAGGAACGTTTTAAGGTTTTTAAAAAATATGACTAAAATAGATCACCATTAAAATAAGTAATATCAGAATCAAATAACTGTACATACAGGATTGTGCAAAGGTCTTTGGCACCTAAACACATTATTTGAAAATCTAAATATTGTAAAAAATGAAAAAACAAGCAGATGCCTAAGACTTTTGCGCAGTTCTGTATGTATGTGTTCTCTCATTGAGTGAGGACTTGTGGTTAGAATGAAGTCATGGTGGGAGAAAGCAGTCCTTATGGACCACCACCTGCTGGCCACACTATGGGCTGCCCTGCTCTAGCATTCGTCAGTTTGTAACCACAGAACCACTTTGCTGGATACTTCTGCTTGACTATTCCCAACCCAGCAGTGACACTGAACTCTGTGAAGAAAAGCACTGTTGTACTAAGAATGGTGTACCACACAAATATGTGGACTGCGGTGGTCCTACAGTGATCCCTTTCCATTGAAAGAGGGTGACTGATTAATTGTACAGCAAAGGCAACTAGGTACAAAGTGCACTTATATGTTTCTGATAAAATGGCCAATGGGCAGGTACAAGGCTGTAGTACCTAACAACTGGCCACTGATTTTTATGATGATTTCAAACATTATTTTACCCAAATGCAGATTAACTTGCTCAATTGAAGTTGGTGGATACAGCTGAACTCAGAAACAGAGTTTTGGCCTTACTCCATCAACCTACTGTATGAAGACTGACTGAAGACCAGGTGGCTGGGTAGCATTACTCATAACTGTCCATACTTGAACCACCAACCTTCTGGTTCTAAAATACACTGTTTGAAGATCAACGCATACAGACATTGTGTCTGGACAATATCGATGCATCTTCGTTCGTGACTTACTGCTCATTTGTATAATGTTTTCACAAAAAACAAAACATTGTAAACGGTTTTCAATGCAGGCAGCGCTTCCTTGTTCTGTGTTGAACAACCGACATGTCTTATTTCAGTTCTTTGTGTGTGTAAAAAGCCACCTGCAGTTATGTGGCATGAGCGTATGCTGTTTGCTGAATATTGTATTGCACATGTCGTTTGTAAATACAATCTTTAGTGGCATTGCCTTTACTTTTATATCAGCCGCGTGTTATTTATGCAGCAGTATAAGAAGCCAAGCCTGTCAGAAGGTTTACAAAATGGTTGTCTAATTTATTCTTAACAGTTTTCATTCATTTGTGGGTAGACTAAAGCAACACTATACTGCTAAATCCTATCAAACCTTTAAAACTGCTTAAAGTATGCAAAAACCAAGAACAGACAAAAATGCACCATACCTGTCAAATTAGTCCTAATAGAAAAATGGATATGGCAAATGGGAACCCTGTAGAATTAGATGAAAACCATGAGCCAACCCACCAGTCCCCCCAACTCTGTACCCTGAACTCAATAATAATCACAGACTGTCATCAGAAATCTGTGTATATGAATTTGTTCTAAATGCTGTGGATTTATATTAGCCTGCAGTTTGCATTCAAATATTTTGTAAGTTATAATGATGCGAGTGTTTCTCATTACTATCAGTCAGTGACGTGATATTAAGTCATAAATTTGAGATGTTGAGTCGTAATTATGAGATACTCAGTCATAATTATGACAGACGTGGTTATTGTGAGATACTACTTCCTGATGATGGTATACCGAGTCCATCCATCCATCCATCCATTTTCTGAGCCGCTTCTCCGTCATGGTCGCGGGGGGGTGCTGGAGCCTATCCCAGCAGTCTTCGGGCGGAAGGCAGGATACACCCTGGACAGGTCGCCAGTGGTATACCGAGTAATAAGTTGTAATTATGAGACAAGTATATACAGCGCCAAGTCATATTAATGACATAGTGTATCAGTATTAGGAGATGCTGAGTAGTAATTGTGAGACTAGGCTGTGATTTTTGAAGTCAATGCTTTACAAAATGTCCCTTGCTCCCGTAGATTTGACTTCACTGTGGGTTAAACTTAGCGCAGCATTTAGGGGGATTTTCTATTGTGTATGTACAAAGTTTAAACGACGGCTGATTTTGCTTTGCATCCATTTTGGTCGGCTTTTTAAATATCAGTTTGTAGAAATAGGTCTCTTGTTTTTGTGAGGTGACTGTATTGCTCCATAACAACAACAGATTTTTGTGAAACGGACTTTTTTTAAGAATGTGTGAACTTCGTGAAAGGGTCAAATTTGCTCTTAGGGGGACCAAAATGCATTTTTGGGACACGTTTCTGGCAAAATGATCTATGTTCAAATATTGAGCTACTACAATAGTATAATTAGTCATAGAAGCGTTTGGCAGGAGGTATTATTCACTGTCAGAGAGTGAAATGATCAGACACCAACCTTTCCAAGGCAATGGAAGATTCACATGTTGGAGATAAAGCAGATAAAAAGTGAGTAAATAAATGAATGAATTTGCCTGTATTACAGCGTCTGTCCTTATCTGGGACTCTTGTCTGGGAAGACAGAGACAGTAGCTCATCTGTTGCTGCACAGTTTGTGCTGTTTATCCTCTTGTTCATCATCCATGGTCACAGGATGCTGCCCCCAGAATATGTTTGGAGCCAGCTGTGTTATCCATGTTTACTAAAGGACCATCACATTGATCTACTGTGGAGACTTGTTAAGGCGCCAGAAGCAGTTGGAATAATGAGCGTAGCATCAGATTTTACAGATATTTGGCTGACAGCTTCTGATAACAGGGCACTCCTCACATGGTTCAGGTGTTATTCATAAGGCTCATTTTACTCCAGCCTGCAGGCAAATAAGATACTGTGCACAATAGATTCTCTAACAAGAATTACCCAAAACAGGCTAAAGTCTTTCTGTTCTAAATATCATTAAAGGATGTTTAGAATATCCAGTGTGTTTCTCATTATAGTTTTACTGTTTATTTTGTGCATCTTAAGTCAAATGTGCCATGTTAAATGTATTAAGGAGTCATAAAGCATCTGTTATTATTTTATATGTTAATTTGACATAAATATTCTTATTTAGGAAGAATTATGAAAGCAATAGAATTGGACAAATATAAGGTCAAATAGGCCTACACTGAACTTCTAACAGTAAGTTAACAGAACAAGAATTTGTAATAAATTATGCATTTTAAGCTCAATTTAAAATAACATCAACTTATAACACTGCATCTTATAACTAATAGTTTTTAGAGTTTACACACAACTTTCTAGTTTAGTTAGAAATTCTCCTAACTCACATTTGCACCTAAGGTAAACACCTTTAAGAAAGATTTAGGAAAGAAAATCGTTCCGTTTAGAACCACGATTTCTATAAGGAACCAATGTCATGCTTAGATGATTCTTTGCATGGTGAAATCGTTCTTCAGGTTGAAGAATATCGCTGTTCTTGGAAGAAAACCTTGTGTCTCTGAAATGGTAACTTTACAGAAGAAGGAAAACTCCTGCTTTACTTTCAATGTAAATCAATGGAACCAGACTTTTTTACCAAGTAATTTTTTGCCATTTCCTTTGATCTATTCATCATGAAATTTATACACAATGTACAGGGCCACGGGTATTTACAAATTATGTCAAAAACTGAAAAACGGTAAAATTGGCAGCATATACAGCAGCAACATGCTGTATATGGTTCTACACCAGGGGCGTCAATCACAGCCACTAAAAGGGCCATAATAAAAAACCTCTGCATATCTGTGGGCCAGCTATTTATTTGTTTGTTTTACTTAACGTTTTGCCACGACCCGAACGGTCATTGTTTATTCAAAATATGTCAAAACTGCCACGGCGATATAGACATTGAATACTTATTCAAAAATAATTAAAAATAAAAATAAATAAATTGTCTTTTAAAACTGTCTAATTGCTTGAACAAGACACCAGGCATCTTTTATTTTTGTGTAACCGCTGGTCCATAGATTATTGTTGAGGGAAGGGAGTCAAAACACACAACTTGCTGCCTGTCTAGAAGATATTCAGGTGTGGATGGAACACACCTTCCTCCAGTTGACCAGTCCCAAAACAGAGGCAATCATGATTGGCACCCCACATTAGACTCAGTCAACCTCCATAACCGGTATTACATTCTCCGGCCACAACATTCCACTCTCCTCATCAGTCTCCAATCTTGGTGTGAGGTTTGACCCTCAACTCACTTTCGAGGCCCTCTGCAAGATCTCCTTTCACCATCTCAGAAACATCACCAAACTTCTCCCCACTCTGACTGTATCTGATGCTGAAAAACTGGTTCATGCTTTCATCTCCTCCAGACTCGACTACTGCAATGCACTTCTCATTGGGATTCCTGGCAAGAGTCTCCAGAGGCTACAGTACATTCAGAACAGCGCTGCTAGGATCCTGATGAGAGTGCGTAAATATGAGCACATCACACCCGTCCTCTGTCCTCTTCACTGGCTTCCCGTCTCTGCCAGGATTGAATACAAGGTTTCCCTCCTCACCCACCAGTGCATTTATGGCAATGCTCCTACATATCTGAAAGAACTCCTCACCTCACAGACCTCATCACGATCCCTTCGTCTCCCCCCCAGAACTAAACCCTGCACCATGGGGGACCGGGCCTTCTGTTCTGCTGCTCCTCGCTTATGGAATGCTCTCCCTCCCACCATCTGAGGGCACCACAGTCGAGTGAGAGTTTTAAAAAAGGACTTAAAACCTTTCTCTTCAGCAGAACGTACAACCCGTGATCTTCCTATGGAGTGTTAAGATGTTTTTTAGTAGTTCTTTGATTTCATTGAAACGTTTCTACTGTATAGCACTTTGAGATTTGCTTAAAATGTAAAGTGTGTTACAAATAAAACTCATTATTATTATTATTATTATTATTATTATTATTATTATTATTAGAACACACGATGTTACAGTGCATGCAGGGGACTGCAGTGCATCTCAGGGTGAAAGGTTCTAGTATAAATAGAAAATTAAAATAATTTCACAAGCTGAATAGGACTGTGTCACGGGCCTGACTTGGCCCACGGGCCTTGTGTTTGACACATGGGTTCTACACTGTAAAAATGACTAATCAACCTAAAAAATTACTTTACGTAGCAACAAGTAAATTAACTAGTTTTTTTCAACATAAGAAATTGCTTTGAAAGATTGATTCTCTCAATCAGTGCATTTCTTTGAGGTGAACTAGATACTACAAACTAGATCATTTACTTGTTACTACATGAAGTCATTTTTAGTTTGATCTGACGAGCCATTTTTCACAATGTATGTAGCACCAAAAGAGGTCTTTTACTAAAACTTAAGAGGTCAGATACTAAAACTCAAATTTTGAGTTCACCAAAAATAAATAACTTAAATCAATAACTAAATTTAAATAACTTAATCAATGCAAAACTCAAATTCTTGTTCTGTTCATTTAATGCAATGAGCTTAATAAGTTCACTGAGGTCAAAATTTTAAGTCAACCAGGTTTGCTTCCTTTTGTAATTAAAAAGTAGTTATTTTACAGTAGGCGACCTGGCTGATCTCAAAAAGTTGAGGTAATATATTTACATAACGATGTGAGACATTGTTTTTTTTGTTAACAAAGTATTTGATGTTCAATTAACTCAACTCATCTTAGGTCAGAGAAAAAAATAAGTTGCATTAATGTTTTCAGTATAAGACTTTACGTATTTTTGATATTAAGACGGTGCTGTTTTTTCAGTCTAGTGGATTTTTAGTCGTGATGCTATTTTGAAAGCATGACGTAGCTTCAAGTAGTGAATGTGCGCATAAAAAACTCAAAAATGTGCTAGAAATGGAATATTTTTACGTAAAACCAAAAACGTGCAAAAGTCACTCTAAAAACTCACTGAGATGGTTTCAAAAATGAATTATTGCACATATCTGACTGTTACGTTCTGTGTTTTGTAGGTCTGTTTGTTTTGTTTCTGGTCTGTTTCAGGTCAGGTGTTGTGGTAGTGATTGGCTGCTCTGCTGAGTTGGTTGCTTGTTGCTCCGCTCAGTTGTGCAGTTTCTATTTGCTGGATCTGATGGCGGGAAAATTCATACATAAACCATTAACATCCCCTATAAAATGAACATCTTGTGAACGTTTATCAAAATGAAACCAGTTAAATATGAAATGTGTTTGTTGTGTATAAAAGTAGTTTTGTCTTTTATTTTTACCCAGTTCATGTTTCAGTTCAGTCCTAAGCGGTTGAAGTACTTAAAGATGCAAAACCCATAATCAGAAAACTATTTGGAGCTTCAGCTTTAGCAGGAAGTTAAAGTTCTTTTGCTTGAATTCTTTTAATTGTAATCCAGGACGTGAGTGAACAAAGGCATTAAATGACCCATAAGGGTTCTCAGAAGTTCACTTCGAGGCTCAACCAACATTTCAGCCGTTTAGTTTATGCTTATTTTATCAAAGAATCATGTGTAAAATCACTCATCTGATGACGCTTTGCCAAAGAAAGCTATTAATCAGTTTCCACCTGCAATAGAAAATATACCACATATAAAATAAATACAAAGTTTAGTAAAATCACTCATTTCTAACACCATCTCTGTTCTAGAGTTAGAGACTAGATCTTTACCACCTGTGGTTCCTGTGTAGGTAAACAAAAGCCACACTGCACTGCTCAAATATCCTCTGAAAACATACAGCTACTGAAACGTTACAGCAAAAATAAACACACGACTGTTTCTTCCCGATCCTGAAGAGCCACTACGAGTGAGACACATTATGAAGACACTGAAAGCAAGAAAAGCAGAAATTATGGAAATGCAAACAGCGCATTATCATTTCATATGAATTCAGTGTGTTGTGTATATGTATCTAATTTACATAGATAATTTAGATTTTAATTTCCTTTTAAATATAATTATCATTTTTTGTGCTCATCTTAGCATTTATTAAACTTATTTCCTTGTCAAAGATTTAGAGGAGATTCTGAGGAGATTAGACAAAAGATAATCCACTTGCACAGAGGAAAGTAAGGGAAAAGAAGGCGGCTTTCCACAAGATTTTGTGTCTGTCGAACCATTTAGTCAAAAAAGCTCAGTTCTTGTGCTGATGTTGCTTTCAGGAGCAGTTTGGTACTCTTTAGTGAGTGATTCAGCCCCACTCTGTGAGTTTGTGTGGACACTTTAATTTCACAATTATAGCACTTACAGTTGGCTGGAGCAGATCTAGCAGGGCAAACATTTCACAAGCTAATTTGTGGCAGAGGCGGCATCCTGACCATGACAATGGCATGTTTAAAGTCACTGAGCTCATTAGTATGACCCATTCTACTACCAGTGCTTGTCTATGGAGACTGCAAGGCTATGTGCTTGATTTTAGACACCTGATGAACTCAAAAGTTAGGAGTATATCATAGTATATGTATATCAATCAAAAGATTACTGAATATGTTTAAATGCAAGCTACATTTATACGGTAGTTTCTATTGGAAGCTGGTTGTCCCAAATACTAAACCCAAGATTTCAACTTTTGAAAATAATATTTTTAATTGTCGTTCTTGTTTCAGTGAGTTATTTTCAGAACTTTTAGAGTTCCTGTAAAGTGAAAAATCCACAGTCATTTATTCAGTCATAATAATGAGAAAGTTTCAAATAATTAGAACTTGGTATCTCATAATAATGAGATTCTCCCACATAATTATTGCATAGTATCTCAAAACTGGACCATTCTACTAAAATTGATTCAAACATCAGATTTAAAAAATGTTTGAAACTTTTAGCTTGATCATGAGTTTAATTTGAAAAAATGAAAAATGCTGTCTGATGTTTTAGATGGGCAGAGCCTTATTTTAGCCACACCCCTGCATTTTAGAGCAGTAAGTGAGGCTGAATCCCTGTCCCTCATGGGCTCATGGTGAACAGTTAGATCCCATTGTTTTAAAGTGAACGTGTCCCAAAGTCTGAAAATCAGTGTGTAACATTCAGAAATGTCACTACTAAAACAGTTTGTTTTCTGCAAATAAGGAAATGTCTTTGTTTTTTAATTAAACTTATTATGATTTTATGTGTGTAGAACCGTTTAAAGCTGTGTTTGCTAGTCATGTACTGTGGATTGTTGAGTTGAAATTGTCACTACTGAAAATATTAAGTCCTATATTTTAATACAGTTTAACACTTTTAACTGATTCAGTATATCGCTTGCATATAAACACACACACACACACACACACACACACACACATATATATATATATATATATATATATATATATATATATATATATACATACATACATTCTTTGAAAAGCTGAAAGCTTTAATAAAGGCAAAAAGGGGACGCTAATTATTGAAAAGTATTATACTATACTATACTAAAGTAATATACTATTATATTTATTGTTGAGGCTGTGAAATTTTCTTCAAATGTTTTGCTTTGTGCTTTTTTGGACACAGAGTAATGAAAAACCTGTACTTGCTGTTGTGACTGGAAACCGTTCTCTGAATGTACTGAATACATGACTGTGTTTATACATGTTTTTACAACAGGCTCGTCCCAAAGCAGATCCCTAATGAGTACACTAAGGAAACTGTGGACTGTGTTTCCTGAGGAAATGGAGGTGTAGCGTTTAATCCCACAACCATAAGGAACTACAGCTCACTCTCCCACACCATCACAATGGCAAAACCTGTAAGATAAACCTGATACAGAGGCATTAACATTTGTTTACTAAAGACAGTTCATCCAGGTGGCATTTACGCAAGGGGTATCCAGGGAAATCCCACAGTGCTGCTAAGTGGAGCTAAATGCTTAGACATGTACAGTAGACATCTGTCTGTTGACAGCACTTGTGTTTTGACAGCTGCAAAAGCCATTATAAAAAACGGTTGCAGGACGTTTTCCTTTCCCTTTTCCGTAAATGATGACTTCATTGTAATTCACTGGTATCGGAAAACTTCCTGGTGGAAATGCTACTGAAATCAGGGTAAAGGTAGGGAGATAAAAGGGCATGCACTTAAGATTTCAGTTTTTCTTTGGTTTGTTTCTGGGCGGCACGGTGGTGTGGTGGGTAGTGCCGTCGTGTCCTACCAAGGAAGGCCTGGGTTTGAGTCCCCGACCGGGCAACCTCTCCGTGTGGAGATTGCATGTTCTCCCTGTGTCTGCGTGGGGTTCCTCTGGTTTGCTCCCACAGTCCAAAGACATGCAGTCAGACCAATTGGACATGTGGAATTGCCCCTGTGTGTGTGTCTGTCTGTCCTGTGATGGACTGGTGACCTGTCCAGGGTGTGTCCTGCCTTTTGCCCGATGACAGCTGGGATAGGCTCCAGCACCCCCCGCGGCTTAGAATGTGTGTGTATGTGTTTTGTTTCCTTGATTTCTATTTCTATGTGTTATTTATTTACTTCATAGGCTTTTTGTTCGACAAGTTATCCCTACTAGTTTTTGTTGTTGCTCTAACCGTGATGGTGCTTTCAGTTTCAGATGGCTAGTTCGTCCTGTAATTTTAACATTAATAGATATTTGGTTACTGTCATCTTATTGTCTTAAAGAGGGATATAAGTACACATTCAAACAAAAAAGAGGTAAAAAAGCAAAACAAAAGGGGGGCAGACATCACCTGTTAAATAACAGTAGAAAAGGATATGTTTTCTCAAATGGTAAAAATCTAAAATTCCAGTCGTTTAGTTTCAACAACGTGATGTTCAGTTCATGGTGTGATTGATAAACAGTTCTTCGCTGTTGTGATGATTGTTCTCTTAACTCTGTAAACCAATGCATGAATGTCTAAGCATTTGCTCGAACTGTAGTCGTCAGACAGGTGCACGTTAGAGCACATTAGAGCATCAGAAATGCAGGAGTACAGGAAAAACTGTACAAATACAGTAATTATCTGCATTTAGAAAGTATTCTAAACTCTAGAAAGCACTGTCATTTTTTAAATCTGCTAATAAACTGTAAATTGCCAGAGAAATTACTGTAAATTGTACACTGTTTTTTTTTTCAATGTACTAACTCACTGAAAAACGACATTATTGGAAGTGCCCTAAAATGAACTTATTGCGGCTATTAAAATATTATGGTTTACGTGAACCGATCTGGTAGAATGATTGCATTATCTCTAAAGTAAGACTGTGCCTTGAGTGTAATAAGACAGGTTGTTTTTCTGGGAGTGAGCAGGTTTTAGGGGGACAGTCTGTGTGCAGACTCTTTGGGAAAATCACGGGTAAGTGTGTTTTTATGTAAGGGATGGTTTTACGAGGGGAGGATGGGGGTTTGGGAGCGCAGCTCATTTTCAATTGGTTTGCGCAGTGAGAAAAGATGCCTCAGGTGCTCTTTGTCTGGAAAGCATTTGCGCATTTGCATGTGCGTGTGTGCTGTTGTACTTGAGTGAAAGTGAGCACTCAGAGGAAGTGAGTTTGTTTTCATACTTATTCAGGACTGAGAAATGCAGGGACCACCTGCAATATCAAGCTCAATGATGTGGCTCAATATTTCATTTAGTGAGAGTTCACCCCTCCATTCCCTGCCTCACCACTGTTTACCTTTCTACCAACTGAATATGAACAATGTCAATGCCCAGTGATGTCCCTGTTCACTGCTCTTGTGTGAGTACAGTTAATGTGTGTTGTACTTTCTTAACTAGATTTTATAATATATTTTTGTCATTTTACTCTTCTAACATCATTGGATCTTACATTTTGCTGTATTGCTGTGCAATGACAATAAAACACATTCTATTCTATTCTATATATATACTATTATTAGACATAGAAACTTGCACCAGTGTTCAGAAGTTTGGAATCGCTTATATTAATCATTGCTGTTATTCATTCAACGATAACAAGTCTTCACTGTTTACTCTGAAATACTCTAAGCTAAACAAGATATTTCCAGATGTTTTGTCCAAATATTTACATTAGGAGAACATCAAAAAGTTCTTAAATGGTCAAAAATAAAATTACCATCAGATATCTGTCTGAAATGTAATCATCACATTTAAATATCAGTCATTTAATTTTATTATAACCTTATTCTCAATATCATACAGCTTTCTTGGTTATTACAGAATCATCAACAGCTCTGTTTAACATACTGGACACAACATCGCTTATTTTTCTTCCCAGACCTCAACCTCATTGAGTGCGCTGGGGTTACTTGAACAAAGTTCGTTTGCAATAAATACTGAAAAAAAAAAACCTGAAAAAATTTCTGTTGAATGTGTTTTCTGCTTTTTCTTGATACTTAAAAATGTACTTAATTGTCAATTTGCATATGTTGTGTTCTGGATACTGGTGTGCTGGTCTACCAGCATGACCGTGCTGGGTGACAAGCTAAACCAACACCAGACTTGCTGTTTTTTTTAGCAAGGCTGGACTAGCCTACAAAACTCATAAAGGTGTTAATAACTTAGCCTGGAGTTATTTTTTTTAAAAGTAACTTGCACAAAAGCACCACACTCATGCTAAAAAGCTATAGCTTATATTTAAATTAGCACAACATTATCTTTGTACAGTCATACAGACAGATTTACAGCATATTTTCATGTAATGCTAATAAGAAATAAGGACTGGCTTACTTCATGTTAGCATTACAGCTGAAGAAAATACTGAAAAAGCTGAAATATAGGCTTCTGTGTAGTTTCCTGTTGAATATGTTTTCTGCTTTTTCCTGATGCTTAAAAATGAACTCGATTGTTAGACTGGACATTAGATGAAGGAAGGATGGTCTCTGACTTTTGCTCAGTGCATTTTTTTTAGTTTTTGATATAATTCATAATTCCCTTTCCACTGTATGTCAATTTTATGATGAATGGACCAAAACAAATGAAACCAAAATTACTTGGAAAAAAGTTCCACTGAATTACATGAAAAAGTAAAATAGGCTTTTCCCTTTTTCGGTAAAGTCATCATTTTGGAGATATGAGGTTTTCTTCTGACATCAGCGAAGAGTGTGTGAAAAGGCAAAGGTGGTGAGCTGATTACAAAAGAGATCTGCAGCAGAAGGTGGCCTGATTTGCTTAACACTTTTTGTGGTCACTGCATAATTCCCATACACGTTATTTCAGTTTTAAGGCCTCCTCTTTTTTAATGTATATAGATGGAAAACAATAAGCAGGTGTGTCCAAATTTATGACTAGCTGATATTTATTACATATGTGTAATTCGTATGTACTGTGTGCCTCGACATGTCCGGACAAGGTTTAAAAACAACCCTGTATGTACCAAAACACGGCTGGTCCTCTGTAAACAAGCTGACCACTTGGTGGCTGATCAGATTCGTTTGAACAGTAACTCTCCCCTCTATAAGCGATAACATCCACCTCCCAGCCAGAGAGTTGCACGGTACTTTCCCTGTTAGGATTACAACCCCCTGAAGAGCAGCCACTCATCAACGGTAGAACTTATGCAAATTCCTCTGTGGAAGGTGATGAAAACGTTACTGAGGTTTCGCAACATGGTCACTGCACATTTGCCTAAGCTCAATAATAAAAAATGGTCGAACTTTCGTGACTCTGACATGTGATTTTAGCTTTACAGGCTGGGGGCGGAGGCCATTCTGCATGCATGGGCGGAGATGTTATGGATGAGACATCTTTCATCAGTTCACATTCACAGAAGAAAATAGACTTGAGCAAGCAAACATTTTTCATGGTGTTTGGTTTCAAAGCGCTCATGTTATCTCTGTCTTCATGTGTTACAGATAGACATCTATGACAAACTTAGCTTGGCATTCCGCTTGAAAAGTAGCTTTCCCGAGAATAAATATTAGCTCAAAAACATGATTTAGACTTAACGCCAAGTGGTTCTTCAGATAGATTCAAGGAATATCTTCCATTCATTGAAAATAAGAGCTGTTTGCATCTGGACCAGCCTATGCTACCTTTGTTAGCATGACTGCTGAAAACTCCTGGTGTTAAGCGTAGCATCAGCATGGTATTCCATCTATAAAGGAAATCAAAAAGGTAATGATTTAGATTTAAATGATTAAAAAATTCTCAAATTCAGGTCCAGAAAGTAAAAATCCTTCCCAGAATTTTGCTCCATCTGCCTGGACAGCTCTGCTGGTGGTTTGATCTAACAAGAGAAGCCAGGACGTTGGAACAAAATCCTGGGAAGCATTTTTACTTTCTGGACCTGAATTTGACACCTCTGCATTCGAGACATGTTTGTGTGCACTGAACATAATCTGGTCTAGCATATTTTATCTTTAGCATTACTGCTGGACAGAACTCAAAGTTTGCATGAGGAACTTGCCAAGAAGTACCACCTCAGAGAAGAAGCATCTCAGCTGTAATAGCACCCAACTGTGCACAAACCACTAATCTCGATCATACTTATCATATCTTAACTCATAAACTCGACCCTACAGCTGATCCCTCATAAGTGTTATGGCCTCAGGCCTGGCCAGGTTGTTATTGTGTTCTATCATTAATAACCGAGGAGCTGTCACTGATAGTCAAAACTGAGGTGTGCAAATGAGGCTGCTGAATAGGAATACTGTTATGGGTTCTCCACACAGTCACCCACACACTGCTAACACATCTGAGACTAGCAACATTTCCATCTATACACCAATATTGCTTCATTAAGCATCATACAGCATACAGTACTTATTATATAGGAGTCCATCTGTTTCTCTGATACTTTGTTACCCTGTTCTTCAGTGGTCAGGACCCCCATGGACCCTCACAGAGCAGGTACTATTTGGGTGGTGGGTCATTCTCAGCACTGCAGTAACACTGATGTGGTGGTGGTGTGTTAGTGTGTGTTGCGCTGGCACGAGTGGATCAGACACTGCAGTGCTGCTGGAGGTTTTAAACACCTGGACTGAGTGTCCTGTGACCACTGATGAAAGACTAGAGGATGCCTAACACAAACTATGCAGCAGTACATGAGCTACTGTCTCTGAGTTTACATCCACAAGATGGACCAACAAGGTAGGAGTGTCTAATAGAGTGGACACAGTGTTTACAAACTCCAGCAGTGACACACTAAGGCCCAATCCCATTTCTCCTTTTTACCCCTACCCCTTGTTTTTCGAGTGTCAACCTAACATCTTTGAACTGTGTTACAAGGGCCATGTAGCCCTAATACTTCGTTCTACTCCTCTATCTCAACTAAAATTGGGACACCCTACCCCTAGACGTGAACGGGCAAAATGGAGGGTTAAGGGCTAAGTGGTAGGGGCAAGGGGTGAAACGGGATATCTGCTCTGTGGGGGTCCTAACCAGTGGAGAACAGGCTAAATGGGGTACAACAAAGTATGAAGAGAAACAGATGGACTACAGTCTGTAATTGTAGAACTACAAGGGCTGCCAGTGTAGAAAACAAGGAGGTGCTCTTAATGAAGCAGCCGTTCAGTGTATTATTAGACTGAGTGTTGTTTTCTTGTCAAAATGCAGGAAGGTGTGGCAGGAACTTAGGAATGTGCCCAGCATTCTGCAGAAAATGCTTTTGATGGGTATGAGCGGAAACATGCGCTAGATTTCCCCCCTTCTTTCGTTACAGTACCTGAAAGGACTAAAATATGCTTTTGAATGGCTAACCATGACCAGAACCTTCATAGTTAGGCCATGTGGGAGAGCTGGGGCCCAAACCTGAAGGACTGCAGATGTGGGTGAACAAATGACTCACACTTGCTGTGCATGAATGTGTGATGTTTAAACAGTTTGTTATGCAGCCTGTCAGGATTCTAGGTGAATTTCACACACAGTGCTGATGAGACATGCAAACTAACCACTGCTTCTTCATCAAGTGCAAACACACACGAACACATACACATTCGCACATTCAGACCAGGGTCAGTGTTCGGGTGGCGGAGCGTCTCTCAAGGGTTGCTGGATTTAAAACAAAAACAAAAAAGAAAGAAAAGCTATTTAATACAGTACTACAGTACAAAAAGTCAGAGATGACCCTTTTTTACATTTGCAGTCAAAACAGCCATGAAATGCAAATTTTTCAGCATCAAGGAAAAGCAGAAAACATTTAACAGAAAATAACACGGGAGCCTCAACAACTAAATATCATATTTTTTTCAAAGACAAAAGTTTTCAAAGAAATCTGCAGGCATATTTTTGCACACCTCCAAAGTTCAGTCTTAGACGTTGGTTGCATTTTCTGCTTCTCACATTCCAACTAAATCCAAACACATTCCGTGATGTTGAGGCCTGGACTCAGGGAGGTGGCCAATCCGTTGTTCTGAGAACAGCAGCAGCTTTTTTGATTGATTTACGAATTTTCTTCTTTTTGTCAATTTCCTTTTCTAAGTAACAGCTATGTGACACATCCTTTCAGTTTTTGAATCTGTTGTATAACTTTTTCAAATCTATTTTGTGTTGAGGAGGAATAGTGGATATATTGGGCAAAGAATGTTGGAGATGGAGCTGCCGGGTAGAAGGAGAAGAGGTGGACCTCAGAGAAGGTTTATGGATGTAGTGAAGGTGGACATGGAGATGGTTGGTGTGAAAGTAGAGGAGGCAGTGGATAGGGCAAGATGGAGGCAGATGATCTGCTGTGGCGACCCCTAAAGGGAGCAGCCGAAAGAAGAAGGAGACTTCTGGTTGTCTTTTTTTATTTAATGCAATTTTGTCAATAAAATATCTAATAATAAATTGCACGTTAAACTTTTTTATAACAAATAAACAGTGTTAACAAGTAACACTAAAAATCATAGATTTACTTAGAAGAAATGATCCATTTATTTTTATTTTAGATTCAAATTATACCCCTCTATCCAGATAATGTCCTACTGCAAATACTATGTCTTATATACTCAGTCACATACAGCACACCCTACAGTTATTTTGGCTCATTTTTTAACCTATCACTGCATATACACAATATGTCCAAAAGTATCCAGACACTTCTTCTAGTTTGGGAATCCAGCTGCTTTTAGGTGCACCTATTACTGACACAGGTGTTCAATACAAAAGCATTGCCAATAGCACATGAGCCTAAATTCACCATGTCCAATGACAAGTGCCAGGTAAAGGGATACAAAGCCCCCTTGCACTGGACTGTGGAGCAGTGGACCTGTGTTCTCTGATGCCTTTGGGATGAGTTGGAGCGGAGTTTGTGATACAGAACTAATCATCAGTAACCGACATCAGTACCTGACCTCACTAATGCTCCTGCAGCCGAATGCAATCAACTCCTCACAGCAATGTACCAACAAAGCATTTCCAGAAGAGTAGAGGGTGTTACTGCAGTGAAGGAGACAGACTCCCTTTTAACAGCTTTGATTTCAGAGGAAATGTTGTAAGCAGCTGTCCGAACACTTTTGGACATACAGTGTAAATTACAGTGATGTATGTGGACGCAGGCTTCCTCTGTGTGGCTGCAGCAGTTGCTCTTATTTTTCAGCAGTATGTAAAACTGCATTTAGCAGAAATGAAATAAAACCATTTGCTGCAATGTTTTCTCTCCTGCAACAGGTGCATTCCAGGAATAGTTCAGTCCAACAGGCCCCTCACACAAAATATACCCGAAAGAACCTGACGTGACAGCGGTTTGTCAAAGTCACGCAAAACTACTTGAGATATTTGTGCTTCCTGTTTATTTGAATATGCAAATCTCTTGGGTGGGTTTCATTCTGGATGACCATGAGCTTCACAATGACCAGTTTAGATGAACCCAGATGAACCCGAGTGGCTGTGTTTTGCTCTTTGTCTGACAATGATGGCAGTAAAGAAAGAAACAAACAAAAACACTCTGCTTCAACCTTCCAGGTTTGTCTGGAATATCTTGACATGTTTGAACATGCTTGAGTGCAAACAAGGCAGCAAATCCTCTACACGGAACTGAAAAACCATTACTGCACATTTGAGTTAGTCTTTATTTGAGTTAGACCTTTTTTCACTTGGTGCCCAAATATTTGCTTACGATCATATACATATCATATACAGCGATCAGGCCTAACATCATGACCACCTCCTTGTTTCTACACTCATTGTCCGTTTTATCAGCTCCACTTACTGTATAGCTGCACTTTGTAGTTCTACAGTTACAGACTGTAGTCCATCTGTTTTACCCTGTTCTTCACCCTCACAGTGCAGGTGCTATTTGGGTGGTGGATCATTTTCAGCACTGCAGTAACAGTGACGGGGTGGTGGTGTGTTAGTGTGTGTTGTGCTGTAAATCAGACACAGTGGCATATATGTGTGTATACATATGCATATATACAGTGGGTTGCAAAAGTATTCATACCCCTTGAACTTTTCCATATTTTGTCACATTACAACCACAAACATAAATATATTTCACTGGAATTTAATGTGAAAGACCAACACAAAGTGGTATACAATTGTGAAGTGGAAAGAAAATTATACATGAATCAAAACATTTTTTACAAATAAAAAACTAATAAGTGCGACGTGCAAAAGTATTCAGCCCCCCTGAGTCAATACTTTGTGGAGCCACCTTTTGCTGCAATTACAGCTGCAAGTCTTTTAGGGTATGTCTCCACCAGCTTTGCACATCTAGTGACTGAAATTCTTGCCCATTCCTCCTTGCAAAACAGCTCAAGCTCAGTCAGATTGGATGGAGAGCGTTTGTGAACAGCAGTTTTGAGATCTTGCCACAAATTCTCAATTGGGTTTAGGTCTGGACTCTGACTGGGCCATTCTAACACATGAATATTCTTTTTTTTAAACCACTCCATTGTAGCTCTGGCTTTATGTTTAGGGTCGTTGTCCTGCTGGAAGGTGAACCTCCGCCCCAGTCTCAAATCTTTTGCTGACTCCAACAGGTTTTCTTCCAAGATTGCCCTGTATTTGGCTCCATCCATCTTCCCATCAACTTTGACCAACTTCCCGGTCCCTGCTGAAGAGAAGCACCCCCAGAGCATGATGCTGCCACCACCATATTTGACAGTGGGGATGGTGTTTTCAGAGTGATGTGCAGTGTTATTTCTCCGCCACGCATAGCGTTTTGCATTGTGGCCAAAAAGTTCTATTTTGGTCTCGTCTGACCAAAGCACCTTCTTCCACATGTTTGCTGTGTCCTCAACATGGCTTCTGGCAAACTGCAAACGGGACTTCTTATGGTTTTCTTTTAACAATGGCTTTCTCCTTGCCACTCTTCCATAAAGACCACATTTGTGTAGTGCACGACTAATTGTTGTCCTGTGGACAGTTTCCCCCACCTGAGCTGTGGCTCTCTGCATTTCATCCAGAGTCACCATGGGCCTCTTGGCTGCCTCTCTGATCAGTGATCTCCTTGTTCGGCCTGTAAGTTTAGGTGGACGGCCTTGTCTTGGCAGGTTTACTGTGGTGCCATACTCTTTCCATTTCCGGATGATGGATTGAACAGTGCTCCGTGAGATGTTCAAAGCTTGGGAAATCTTTTTATAACCTAAGCCTGCTTTAAACTTCTCCAAAACCATATTCCTAACCTGTCTGGTGTGTTCTTTGGACTTCATGATGCTGTTTGCTCCCCAATATTCTCTTAACCAACATCTGAGGCCGTCACGGAGCAGCTGTATTTGTACTGAGATTAGATTACACACAGGTGGACCCTTTTGAGTCATTAGCAGTCATCAGGCAACTTCTGAATGCAATTGGTTGCACTCAGGGAAAAGGGGGCTGAATACTTTTGCACGTCGCACTTATTAGTTTTTTATTTGTAAAAAATGTTTTGATTCATGTATAATCTTCTTTCCACTTCACAATTGTATACCACTTTGTGTTGGTCTTTCACATTAAATTCCAGTGAAATATATTTATGTTTGTGGTTGTAATGTGACAAAATATGGAAAAGTTCAAGGGGTATGAATACTTTTGCAACCCACTGTATATATATACAGTACAGTGTGAAAGTCTTCATTCAAGACACATTTTCAAAATCTATTTATTTGTGTGTTTTATATATAATAAACAGTGATTTTCTGGATGTTATTGTGTTTGTTTAACCATCTCCAAGCCTCTCCTCGAGGAAGTCCAGTATTATACGTAGTTAAAAAGCAGCTCCTGGTTTGACCAATCAGTGCTCAGTAAATTGAGCTCATGATGTCATTGATGATATTAAAGAGTCTCTGTGGCGGCTGTGAAGGTGTCAAGGAAAAATATGGACCCAAGAAATTCTGGTTACTTTTTATTGTTTTTATGTTCATTTGAATTATGAATACGACTTTATTCTAATGTATACTGTGATAAACTCACTGCTGAGGGAAATTGTTTAAAAATTCGCTTAGATGCCTAAAACTATAAACTTATATATATATAAGTATATATATAACACTGATCATCATATCAGCTTCTGTACAGCTTCTATTCTGTTCAGGAGATTTGCTTTCTGTCTCACTGTGTAAAATGTAAGTTAAAAACAAAATGCAATGATGTGCAAATCACAAAGGCAACATTTTAAATGTTGAGAAATGTGATTTTTTTTTAAAAAATATCTGCGCATTTTGAATTTCATGCCAATAACACATTCCCAAAAAATTGGAATGGGGGCAACAAAAGGCTGGTAAGGTTGTGTAATGCTAAAAACACCTGAAGGTTAATTGGCAACAAGTCAGTAACATGACTGGGTATCAAAACAGCATCCCAGAGAGGCGGAGTCTTTCAGAAGTAAAGATGAGGAGGTGTTCACCACTCTGTGATCTGCGATCAAATTAGGGCCACAATTCCAGAATAACATTTCCCAACACAACATAGCAAAGACCTTTTGCTTTTCCTTATCTACGGTGAAAGATTCAGAGAATCTGGAGAAATCTCTGTATGCAAAGGACAAGACTGAAATCCATTAATGGCTGGTCATGATCTTTGGGCCCTCAGGCAGCGCGGCATTAAAAATAGATATAATTCTGTAGTGGAAATTACTCAATGGGCTCAGGAACACATCTGAAAAACCCCGTGAAAACACTTGATTGCTCCATTCACAAATGCAAGTTAAAACTCTTAAACACAAAGAAGAAACCAAATATAAACAGGATCCAGAAAGCCTGCCTCCTTCTCTGGGCCCAAGCTCATTTAAAATGGGCTGGGGTGAAGTGGAGGTATCCTGAAATCTGATGAATCAACATTTGAAATTCTTTATGGAAATCATGGACACCGTGTCCTTCAGCCTAAAGACCACCAAATAGGGCTCTGCTACATGATGACACGCAAAATTGTGAAGCGTTCCTCTTTTTTGGGGGGCAGTCGTGGGCTGGAGGTTAGGAAACTGGCCCTGTGACTGGAAAGTTGCCAGTTCAATCCCCAGCACCGACAGTCCATGACTGAGGTGTCCTTGAGCAAGACACCTAACCCTAATTGCTCCCCGGGCGTCGTGGATAGGGCTGCCCACCACTCCAGGTGAGCGTGCTCACTGCCCCCTAGTGTGTGTATATTCACTAGTGTGTATGTGGTGTTTCACTTCACAGATGGGTTAAATGCAGAGGTGGGATTTTAAAAAGTATCACTTGCTTATAACAACAGACGAACATTTTTAAGTGCTATACAGATTTTTTTCTAAAAGGATCTAGTTAAAACCATATACAACACATTCTCCATCAATCTGAGGAACCATTTCATTGGGCAAAGAACCATTTAAGCATGAATAGAACTCATGGTTCTAAATAGAGCCATTCCCTTTACTAAAGAACCTTTGAAGGACCATTTTAGTCATGTAGATTTACCTGAGTAACTAACTATTCTACAAGAAATTAAATGTTACTAGATTGGCGCCAAATGTAACAGATGAGAAATCAATTAAGTTAGTGTAATCGTTACGTTTCCCAGTGAAGAGAGAGTTTAGAAACAGGTCATGCAACAGGTTTTGTCTATGCGTTGTATTATACACACATGTCAGACAAACAAAGCTATGTAAAGTTCAACTTAGGTGTGGTTCCTTCCTTAATAAGGTAAACAAGTCTCTCCTCACGCATGAAATTTAATAGAGAAATCAAGTTTTACATCACAGCTGAGAATCAATCTTCTTATGCCATTATTATCTTATGTCAATAAACTGTCTTGAGTGAGTTTGTTGTTGAATGCCATTCAAACAGGTGGAATGAGCAAGATATGTGGATGTTAAATGTGAACTATGAACCAAGCCTGTTAATTTGATACTACTAGTGAGTAATAAAGACTATCATGTACAACATTACTCAATATCACTGAGGTCTGTTAATCTTCAAACCTCAGTGACATAGTTGGTGCCATCATTACTTTAACATATCTGTATCTAAAGCGTTTAAATGGACTGAGCAAAATTTCTTCTGTGTTGCTTCATAATTACATAATTACGATGTGGTTTAGAGGAGTCAGAATTGTTCACAGCGGCGGTGAGAGGAAGCAGACACCCGAAGATTGAAATGCCTCTAAAAGCCATGTTACCTCTCAGAAAGTTGTTCCGTGAAATAGTTGTGAATAAAAAAGGTATTTTTTAACCCCATTCATGGCTCTGAGGGCACTGTAAGGCATAGTAGTACCCAATGACGACTTATCTTTTAGATTTTT
>NC_051239.1:15562713-15677713 GCF_015220715.1 Pygocentrus nattereri | reverse complement strand
TAAACCTTTAACATGTGTCAGATTTGTTGCCTGCTTATCTTTAGCAATAAGCAGCATGTGTAGTATGTTTGTTCTGAGGTATGCAGATACCTGCAGATAAAGAATCTGTACCCAAATGCAGGGGCACACCTGGCTTTCATCTCATGCTGGTTTACTTCACAAGTATGCACATCATGTGTCGATCTGTGTATGTGGGCTGAATGCGTTAATATGTTTGCACATACAATCACATGCAAAGTAACTACAGAGATAGTGAAATGCACGGGCGCAAGCATGCACACTAATCCCATTTATCTGCACATGTTCGATGCGTATGTGTGCCTTAAGGACGTAAATAAGACCTCTAAACAGCCACAGTGATGCAGAAAAGGCTGGTTATGATGCACGAAAAGTCACTTTTGTACAGGGGTAGAAAATACTTCTTTAAGCAGCAGTTTCCAAACTTCTTTAGGTCCCCCTGTTTTTGGATTATATCTGCTACTGCACACCTTATTGCTTTTGGCGGCCATGGCCCCCAGTTTGAGGACCACTCTGCTTAAGTATTGTATTTAGGTTCTATTTCGGATGGTTCACACTTCATTCTTACTAGATTTGGTTTAATAATAGTACTATTACTATAGTGGTACTAGTATTACTAATAGTGCTAGTATAGCTGAAAAGTATTTTTAAATAGAATTTAATTATTCAATTCAGTGGTAGAGTTGACCTGTATTCAGTTATAGACTTTTAATGCTCCTTGTCGTTTACATTTTTTTTTTACTTTTATGTCAATACTGCACTTTCTGTAAGCTTTTTTATTACATTTTTTTATTTGAAATATTTTAAGAAAATGACTTGTGCCAGTTATCCCTTTAATAAGCACTGTTGTGTTTTAGAAACATTAAATAAATAATGTTTTGGAAATACAAAAAAAAAAAACTAAAAAATAAATGTTTAGTGTTTCTTTTCTAATTATGCATCAAAATCAGTATGTATCAAATCATGAAACGTCTGTATCGTTACGCTCTTTCTACTAGGTTTGTGACATTTACCACGCCAACGAGTGTTTTTGAGTCTCGTGCTTCCTTTGAAGCTCATGTTTGGATGACTCTCGGGTGCATTTGATCTTTTCATCAGAGCGTTTTGCTCACACTTGAGGAGTCGAGCGAGAGCATGTTGTCATTGATATAAAAGGGGGGGGCAGAGCAAATAGTAAGAAATATTTCAAAGATCCTACGTTTCAATAAAATTGTTATACCAATAGATAATTTGTCATTAAAAACCCTCGATATGATCTTGTTTAACTGTGGATGCTTTTTTACTTTCACTCCAGGATATTTTTGGCTCCATAGGTCCACTTTTGAATGAGTAAAGTTGTTATGCCGCATGTACACTTTCACTTGAGCAAAGTTTCCGATTTGGTTTGGTAGTGCTTGCAGTAGTAGTTGCAGTAGTTTTGTAGTGATGTGGCAGTTTTGAATAATTTATAGTAGCTACTGTAAAATAATTCTTAAGATGAATTACTGAAAACCAGCCTGGAGTTTAATGGCTCAGTAAAACATCCTTAGTTAAGTATGATCCATCGTTTTAGAACATGTGCACCGCATGTTTACATTGGCTGCGATTAGAGGCTTGCGATTATGCAGGTGGTTGCTGGAGTAGCTGCGCTCAGGGGAATAAATACCGTGCTTGTCAGCTCATTATTTTGAAATTAGCTTTATGGAAAGTGAATTTTTGTGCTGTGCTCCATCTGTCATTGAACGGTCTCATGTTAAACAATGATGTAACGATGATAAGCTGATATAATAGGCCTCAATACCGGAACACTTTTTGTCTGTCACTTTCCTGCTGTTCTACAGAGACTTAGTCTATTGCTCTGCCATAAACTGTAATGCTTTGCTTTTCCGCATTTCAGCTGTTATAAATGATCATGAGCACTTGTAAATATTACTTTGGGTGCCTGAGAATTCCTTGTATGTACCTCCCTGTATGGATATTTTGGCTAAATCTCATCTCAAAGCTATCGTACATCAATGTCTGAGGCATCAGGCAGCATATTTGTGACCATTTCATGTAGTAGCATTCTGTGAGGTAGTTTTAGTGGCACTAAAAGCTTTGGATGTCTGGTTCCTGTCATCGCCACTGGGAACAGTTATGAGCATTTCATATCAAACCACATCTTAATGATTTAATTAGTTTTTCTACTGTAAAATACTGCAAAATTCTTTAAAAAAAAGTTTTATCAATGAAAAAGTCCAGATTAAAATCAACAACCATCCTGATCATTAAGACATTATGCTGTTCATGGAACAATCATTGATTGATGTGTTACTTAGGAACTACAGCCTATTGTTTACAAACCGCATTGCATGACATGAACGTGTTTATTGACTTTATTAATAACAAATTATTGATTGAACTACATTTTACTGAATGGAACTGGATATTATTCTAACCTGCTTCATTTTTAACCTTGCTGAGCTGCATATTGTAACATATTGTATAGAGATGTACCAAAATCTAAATTCTTGCCCAAAAACAAAATCCAAAAAGATCTAACAATGAGTCTGCATCAAATAACTTACTAAATTTATGGTAGCATGTGCCAAAAAATCCAGTGGCCTTGACGACAGAGAGTGGTTGTTCATGCAAGGGAATGAAGTCCACAACTTATTTTTATTTATAAATAATATATGATTATATTATTTATATTAAATATATATGATTTATATTATTATTATTATGGATTTTATTATGTGGATTTTGCAAGTTATTTTTGAAATTCATCATTATTACTAATAAGAGTCCTTGGGCAAGACTCCTAACCCTGTCTTTGCCTACCTGCCTACCTAAAATGAACAAAAGGACCGTCTTTTTCTCTAAGCTAGCAAAGATACTTTCTCTAGATTGACAAAGCACTTCTTGTAAGTCGCTCTGGATAAGAGCGTCTGCTAAATGCTGTAAATGAAAATGAACATATTGTAAGTCGCCCTGGATAACAGCGTCTGCCAAATGCCATAAGCGTAACATAGTAAGTGTTGATCTGCTGCCGATCAAACTGTTCCAACACATCTGTGAAGTCCAGCATAGGAATGTGAACGAGGTTGAAGTTAGCTTCATATTCCGGTTTCTTATTCAACGTTTTGATTCCACCTTAAATGGTGTGTCACGCACCCGCAGGTGCCAGAATGTAACTGCTGCACCAATTAAGGTGGAATGAAAGTAAGTAAGTGGCGAATACAAAGCTATCAGCTTTTTGGAATACAAAGGGAACAAACAGCATTTTTAATCACTGTTTCTCATTTTCTTTACCATTGAAATGATTTTTTAAGCCTTAGATTATGACACTTGGTTCTAGGCTTATTGTATCAGCCCTTTTCTCTATCGGCCTAAAACCGAAAATGCAGTTCTGACCATTTTCAGCCTGGCAGTTTCATTGCCTGAAATCTTGTTGTATCCTTAGTACTGTACTCTGTTGAGGTTTAATAGCAGTAAAGCACTCAAGGCTGTGCAATTACAGTGATTTTATTATTAAGGGGGTCAACACTTATTTCCGGTGGTAAAATCACTATGACGCTCAGCCTCAAGAGCTTTTAACATGACACTTGAATTACCAACTTTGTGTTCTTTTGTAAGAGTGCCCACAGCGTGGCTTTATGTTAGATGGAATTTTCTCTTAACAGACGGGACTAATACACGCTACTGAGTGCAGACAGACCAGATCAAGGCTTCTTACTTATTCATATGGTCGGCTGGGTCTGACACCCAATCCCATGTCTCTTGTGTTCTGTAGCTATGGTGAGGGATCACTGCATTTGAAATGGGGTTTCTGGGGGAAAGGAATGACACTGTTAGAATTGCCCAGAAGCCTTAAGCAAGAAAAATCACATGATTTCAAGATTATATGCATATATATCTGAAAGCTCTGTTAGTTCTGCGGTCAGGGAATCAGCAGCTTGGTGTTGTGACTTAATATGTACACTAGAGACAGGTTGGAGTGACAGCTACTGCTAAAGAACGTCCTGTAGCCCTCTGCCTTTATGATACTCTCACTGTATTCAGAGCAGCCCTGTCCTCATTTTTGTGTTTAATTACTGACATTTTTCCAAGCAGGCCAGAACCAACTCAGTCAGGCTGCAACGATTAACTATGATAAATTTATAGTAAATTATTCAAAACATTTATGGAGCGCAAGAATCATTTTTGTTGGGCTGCAATGATAAATTCAGCTACTTGTCAATGAATGTAAATTAGAAAAAATGTCTACTTTTTGTAAACATGCTCTGTAATGTTCAAATAAGCCATACAGTACTGTATAGCTGCACTTTGTAGTTCTACAGTTACAGACTGTAGTCCATCTGTTTCTCTGATACTCTGTTAGCCCCTTTTACCCTGTTCTTCAGTGGTCAGGACTCCCATGGACCCTCATAGAGCAGGTACTATTTGGGTGGTGGATCATTCTCAGCCTCTGGGGTCACTGCTGGACTGAGAATAGTCCACCAAGCAAAAATATCCAGTCAACAGTGTACTGTGGGCAGCGTCCTGTGACCCCTGATGAAGGACTAGAGGATGACCAACACAAACCGTGCAGCAGCAGATGAGCTGTCGTCTCTGACTTTACATCTACAAGGTGGACCGACAAAGTAGGAGTGTCTAATAGAGTGGACAGTGAGTGGACAGTGTTTAAAAACTCCAGTACTGCTGTGTCTGATCCACTTGCACCAGCACCGCACACACTAACAAACCTGCAATGCTGAGAATGATCCACCACTCAACCTGCTGTGTGAGGGTCCATGGGGTCCTAACCACTGAAGAACAGGGTAAAAGGGGGCTAACAGAGTATACAGAGAAACAGATGGACTACAGTCTGTAACTGTAGATCTACACAGCGCACCTATACAGTAAGTGGAGCTGATCTAATAGACAATGAGTTTAGAAACAAGGAGGTGGTCATGATGTTATGCTGGATTGGTGTATGTAGTTGCACTGGGTTTCATGACATCACAAAATCAGTTCAAAATGGATTAGTTTGCAGCTTCGTTTAAAGGGAAAGTATCAAATGGGTAATAAACAGTATGTTTTGACACTTTAACAATGTTTACGTACCGCATCAAAAAAAAAGACAAGAAAAATGGGATTTTCCATGATATGAACATTTGATATTTGATATGATATGAGCCATTTAAATAAGAAGTTTTTTGCATAGATTGACCTTTGATGGTTGTGCAGTGACAGGGAAAAGTGAGAGGAAAAGCAGAGTCAGCTTTTTTGCATAGCAGTTAAATAGCTTAACGGGTGGCATAAATAAGTATTATTTACAGTCCAGCCATTCAGGCCCAGTATAAGATCCTTTTGTGCCGTTTGGCACAAATGCATTGATTGATTTTTCATGATAACTGACCATCAAAATTTTGTGCTGAAAACGTCTTAGGAAGATTTGGTTGCTGTGTTGCTGGTTCTAAACCAAACCAGATTTAGTTCTCGAGTTCAGGCCTTGTTAAGATTGGCTGGATATGGCAGAGCGAGGGCATCAGCTTACTCTGAAAGACCATTAGTGTCAAATAAGATGGCAAAATGAAAACAATGCCATACAGACCTCACTGTCTGCCAAATGACCAGGAGCACCCAATGCTTTTGGGCACCAAAATATTACTCCAAACAAGAGCACAGTGTAAACGATTTTGAGCTTATGATTTAATGTATATCTGTGTATATACCACAACAGTCTATTAATCCAGTCATAAATATCCAAAAAGCTATCATTCCATTCACACCCGACTCAAACCTATGGTAGATCCGGTAATGCACTCATTGGGTTAGGTTGCAAGGTTTTTAGGCTCAGTGTATTTACAGCCTTGTGTACGTGTTAGCATGTGACCCTGTAGTGAAGCACGTATACACTTTCTGTGCATTTCATGTGAATGACGATGAATGTGTATTTAGAACTAATGTTTGCACAAGGGTGTATTTAGAATCCTACCCCGGTGTGTTTTTAACTGTGATAGCAAACAACACATCCGTGTGTATTTATTCCTTTGGCTGGAGCAATGAATCAACCTGTCACAGATCACAGCCTGCGTAACTCCAAACATGCAGCTGTTATGGCACATGGCACATGTGCTGCTGTGAGTCTCGCTGTAACGCCTGAAATATGAGTTTAAAAGTCAAAGGTGTCGAGTCGGATTTTGCAGTTTTTCAGACCATGTCATACATCTTTATGTATTAAGATTAAGTGACCCTTATTAGCGCCCAGGGGCAGTTGGGGGTTAGGTGTCTTGCTCAAGGACACCTCAGTCATGTGCTGTCAGCTCTGGGGATCAAACCGGTTACGACCTTCCGGTTACGAGGCTGGATCCCTAACCTCCAGCCCACGACTGCCCCATCACGTGATTTAACATCACTTAACATCACGCGAACAAATGTTTGGCCACCCTGTTCAATGTCACGTTTTGTTGAAGTAAAAATGAGTGAACACGTTCTTTACACAGAACACACTTAAGCACATTCTAATGCACAATTACATTTTATGTGCTGAATTTAACATATTGTAAAAAAGAAAAAACATAAAATGTGACCTGTGCAAATGTTACAGCATATTTTATATATATATATATATATATATATATATATATATATATATATATTTTTTTTTTTTTTTTTTTCTAGTATGTTAAACTAAATAAATCAGAATGCTGTATTTAAGAGTGTTCTCTGTTGAGGACATGTTAAATTATTTTCACTTGGAAAATCAACCAAATATGTAAATTGGGGGTATTCACACTTTTGCATGGGACTATATATGCCAATATACACACATATGTACATATATATTTATATACTATAAGGACAAATGTACTGGGACACCTGCACACGTTACACCTACCTGAGCTTTTATGAATCCCATTCTAAATCCATAGCCTTTAATGTTAGTCCCCCTTTAGTTAGCCCCCCCTTTGCAGCTGTAACAGCTTCCACTCTTCTGGGAAGCTTTCTACAAGATTTTGTCCATTCATCCAGAAGAGCAAATCAGACTCTGATGTTGGATGAGAGTGCCTGGCCCGTTGTCTTTGTTGTTGTTCATCTCAGAGGTGTTTGATGGGGTTGAGGTAAGGGCTCTTTGTGGGCCAGTCAGCTTCCTTCACACCAAACTCACCCAGCCATGGCTTTATGGACCTTGATTTGTGCACTGGGACTCAGTCATGCTGGAACAGAAAAGGGTCTTCCCCAAACGGTTTACACAAAGTTGAAAGCATAGAATTGTCCAAAATGTCTTGTTATGTGGAATCATTAAGATTTCTCTTCACTGGAACTAAGCGGCCTCGGCCGTCCCCTGAAAAACAACCCCGTGGCATTATTCCTCCTCCACCAAACTTTACAGTTGCACAATGCAGTAAGGCAGGTTATGTTCTCCTGGCATTTGCCAAACCCAGACCCAGTGATTCATCTCTCCACTGAATACGCTTTACACAGCTCCATCTGACACTTGGCATTGTGGTTGGTGATGTAAGGCTTGCATGCAGCTGTTTGGATATGGAATCTCATTCCACGAAGCTCCTGAAGCACAGTTTTTGTGGTGATGTTAATGCCAGAGGACATTTATAACTCAGTTATTGACTCAGCACAGTGTTGGTAACTCTTATGCACTATGCACCTCAGCACTGTAACTTTACATGGTTTCACATGCTGTGGTTCCCAAATGCTTCCACTTTTCAAGAACATCACTTACAGTTGACTGAGGAATATCTAGAAGGGAAGAAATTTCAGAAACTGTCTTACTTTAATGGTGACATCCTATTACAGTACCACACTCAAATTCAGTGAGCTTATACACCTGTGGCAATGGGACGGAACGAAGCATCTGAATTCAATCATTAAGAGGTGTGTCGCAGTACTTTTGTCCATATTGAAATCAAGGTGGGAGGGTGAAGGCCTGTATGTCCTTCCTCTGAGTCAGACACAGCGACTAATGTAGTATCGGTGGATAGTTCAACACACTTGAACTCTTATCAGCTAATTCTGTTATTTCAGCTAGCAGCTGAGTAATAGGAACTGAATTTGAACATTTTTTAATGGAGTATATGTAACTTCTGTTTGTCTTTTTTCAGGGCCTGACTGATTGTAAGGTAAACCCAGGTAAGATACGTTTGCCTATAAGTTTGTACATAACAGCTAATCAACAAGGTAATTGCTACTGTTTCTAGTACAGTGCTTCTGAAACATTGTTTAAAAAAACCTGGTTTTGTCATGCTGTTTAAAATATGGCCAAAAGTATGTGGATACCTGACCATCACACCTGTGTGAGCTTTGTGAGCACCATGCACCATGGGCATTAATATGGAGTTGGCTATGTGTGTCTCTGGAAATTTGTGCCAGTTCATTCAAAGGAACATTTATGAGATCAGACACTGACATTAGACAACAAGGCCTGGCTTGCAATTCACATTCCAGTTCATCCCAAAGGTGTTCGGTAGGGTTGAGGTCAGGGCTCTGTGCAGGCCACTGTAGTTCCTTAACACCAAACCATGTCTTTATAGACCTCGCTTTTTACACAGGGCTGCAGTCATGCTGCAACAGGAAAGTGTTCCCCAAACTGTTGCCACAAAGATGGAAGCATATAATTATCTAAAATTACATTACATTTACATTTAGCAGACGCTTTATCCAAAGCGACTTACAAATAATGTGATACATAGGACAAACATAGTCAGGCCTTAAAGGAGGCCAAGGGGTAATAGCGGGGTAGAGAAGGGAAGGAGGGCAAGAAGGAGATGAGGTTGGTAGTGGTAAGATTTGCAAGAGGCGATTAGAGCAAGTCTTTGTATCTAGAATTAACACAAGCCTTTACTGGAACTCAGGGGTTGAGCTCAAACTCTGAAAAACTGTTCCAGAACATTATCCCTCCTCCACCAAACTTTACAGTTGACACTATATATTTCAGTTGGTATCAACCAAACCTATGTACCAGATGGTAATGTGTGATTCGTCACTCCAGAGAACATATTTTCCCGCTTCAGAGTCCAGTAGAGTGCTTTATACCACTCCAGACGACACTTGGCATTGCGCATAGTGATCTTAGGCATGTGTGCAGATGCTTGGCCATGGAAACCTATTTCATAAAGCTCCTGACACACACTTGTTGCATGTTTGGACATCTGTAGTGATGCAACAGATGATTTCTTTAGTTGTAGTTATCACATACTTTTGGCCATATAATGTACCTTATTCATATACAAAAGGTTGAGCTTGTATTATCAGCCAAGTAATAAATTGTATTACCAGCCAAATCCAAGGCACAACTAAATGAAAGCATTTTAGAACGCTCCTTTATTCTGTCCTTTTCCCTGTATAGGTGATTTTTGTGTTGACCGTGATGACAGAGTGTATGTGAGCAGTCTTGCTGCTGTTGCATTGCTGTGCCACAGTCATAAAGGTTGGCTACCTTGCCTGAGAATCCAGCTTAACATCACTATTGAAGGTAGCTCTCATAGTGCTATTATAAATAGTTTTACTAATTGTTATTGTTTTAATCTTATGCAGTTTTTTAAGGGTTGGGAGTCATTCAGAATTATTACATAGATGAAGCATATACTATTATACATTTTGTACTGTTGTAAGAAGAAAACGGTATATTTCTGTAACTGTAATTTCATAGGAGAATACAAAACTTTCTCATTTTGGACCATTTCTCTTCAATGTAAGGGACAGATTCAGTTTTCTAATTTGGTGAAGTTAAGAGGGTAGGGTAGCACAGATATGCTGTTCATGTGATTCATGTAATATAATGAAGTTTTGGCTTTCTTTACATTCAGGATCCCATGAGGACTCAGGTGTGTCTGGGGAGGCCGTCCACGAAGGTGAAAGAGATGAAAGTAAGGAAGAAGAGCATGGAAGCAGTCTGGGCCATTTCGCTGCTGTCACAGATTCCGTATTTGTCCAAGTGTGCTACAGCATCCCTGATTTTTCTGGTTCAAAAGAGCTCACTTTCACACCAAGCATCTCCACTGACCACCCAACGCAGGTAATGTACAAGTACATTTGCAAAACATTTTTTTGCACCTGTGGTGAGACGCGTCTGAGTCGATACATGTATCTCTAAAACAGGAAGCTTTATAAGAGAAGCGCAAACGAACATGAGAGTCATTGGTCAGACGGAACCAATCCACAATATTTTAATAAAATCAATGCAACAATAGCAAAGGCATTGTATCAGTGCTATTTTATAAATCTTTTAGAACAATATAATTAAAAAATGTGCACGATTACAAAAGTAATTTTGGTTTATGTGGTACATTAGCTTCTACTGTTTTGTTATTACATTTACAGCATTTGGCTGACGCTCTTATCCAGAGCGACTTACAATTTGATCATTTTACATAGGTAGGCGAAGGGGGTGTTAGGAGTCTTGCCCAAGGACTCTTATTGGTATAGTGTAGGGTGCTTGCCGTGGTGGGGGATTGAACCCCAGTCTACAGCGTAGAAGGCAGAGGTCTTACCCACTACACTAACCAACCACCACAACTGCCGTTATTTATGCTTTGCTACTTTGCTAGAAACATGAGCACGAAACAAGAACATTAGGTGGCAAATTCTATTTTATTCAAGGAAATAACTCGGGAAACCTCAGGTTCAACTTTGTATCTGATCAGTTTAATGTAATGGGAGGTCCAGGAGCCCTCAGCCACCCCTGGATTTGGAACCCTATAGAGATAAACTTTAAAACTGTACGGTGACAGTGTTTGTCCATTAGTTATGTGAACTTGTGATTTTACTACTGTAATCATACGTTTGTAAATATATTGTAGGTGTGGATGTCCCTGGTAGTAGAGCTGAGCCAAGCTCACTTTGGCAGTAAATTCACCATCTTCTCTTCAGCCATTCACAACTTCAGCGAACAAGTGAACACACTGCCTTCAATAGACACAGGTAATCCCTCTCATACATGCTCACACTCACACTTTTAGAGGTAAGTATAACTTACAAATGGACATTATAGACACCAATAACAGATTTGTCCTGTTTCAGTGTGTTCCCAAGGCCTGGACATTCCTCTGTGTAATGGTAAGTTACTGATACCTGATCTGGAGCGCAGGCTTCATTTTTCACTGATCCGAATTTGTTCATCTATTTGAAATTCAGTTTGTTCTGTGTGATGTTTTTCTGCTTTACGTTTATGAAACTCTGAATTTGAGTTGATTGGCTTACGTCATGGAAGAGTTGATTCAAATGATCTGCTGACTTACTCTGATTGGCAATGCTTTTGATGTCCTCCCATGACTGGCTGTTTTCCAGGACCCATTGTGTACAAAGAAGTCAACCATGCAACAGGAATGGTCAAATTACACATAGATGATGCAGACAGGAACATTCTTAATGAACTACGGGCATGCCAGAAGATGGAGAAAGAAGGGGAATGCTATAAACTAGACTGGGTGTGTATTAAAAAAAGCACCATATATGTTACCATATACACATATACATGTATCTGTGATTTTATATATATATATATATATATATATATATATATATATATATATATATATAGGGAGGTGTCTGTCCCAAACCTTAACCCCTACATTTCAACTTACAATGAATATTTACAATTTTTGTTTGCTTTGGTTTTCAATTATTTTTCAATATGTTTCAAAATACGTTTAAAGTTGAAATGTGTAGATTTATCATGAGTTTGAGATATTACAGTTATCCAGAAAATGCTGTGCCATGTTTTCTTGTCACTACTGAAACACAATGAGTTTAAGGCCATAGGTGGAGCCTTATTTTAGCCACACCCCTGCATTTTAAAGCAGGCGGTGAGACTGCATCCTATTGTGAGCAGTTAGATGCCATTGTTCACTACCGAAACAGCCAATAGAAAAACATTTGGTACAGTTTTGGTGGTGGTATCGTTGTTTTCTTATTCTGACAGAATGGAATGTTTAGAATGTTTAATCTTTTATTTTAATAAAATAATCACAATTAAAGGGTCATTCAAAGCAAACCACGAAGGGATTTTAGCCTAAAGTCCAAGTCAGTTAAAAGTGCCTGATTTCTACTTATATTGTAAATGTTAAGCTTATTGTCCCTCTTTTTCTTTATGTGGATAAAAGAAGGAAAATCCACTGATGATTCCCTTGAGCTCTGCTGCCCCCTGCCTATGCTTCCAGGTACTGAGAATGTGTACATTTCTTTACCATTTCTTTTTTAGAAAGGAAAAGGATTTAATTCAGTGGTCCACGGTATTAATTTACCATGACCTGCTTTGTCAGTGAGTAAGTTAAAAAATAATACACTCTTTTTTGTAGGTAAGTTCGGAAGCTGCATTAAGCCTTATAACCTCCAGTGGATTCTGGAATTCTACTCTCGTTCATTTCACTTGCAGAACTACATATGTTAGTTATATGAATAAGATGCAGTATTTATGAAATATGAGGCTTAGGATTAATAACTAAATAAAAACATGGGCTTTAAAAGGGATGAATTGTTAAAGCATACCTGTATTTTTTATGCCGTGTAGGTTTGGTGGAAAACCTCGAAAGGTGCACCTCGGAATGAATTCTGCCCATTTAGTGATACAGGTATGTCGCAGTTACAGTACTCTGTAATATTTAGTTAGAAACCTGTAATAATGGGCTCATGCCCATATTTATTATATTTTTTCCCCTGAGGTCAACTTATTTCATATGTGTGGTTTTATGTGTGGGCGGCGTGGTGGGTAGTGCTGTCGCCTCACAGCGAGGAGGGCCTGGGTTCGATTCCCCGGCCAGGTGGTCAGGGTCCTCTCTGTGTGGAGTTTGCATGTTCTCCCCGTGTCTGCGTGGGTTTCCTCTGGGTTCTCCGGTTTCCTCCCACTGTCCAAAGACATGCAGTCAGGCCAATTGGACATGTTACATTGCCCCTGGGTGTGTGAGTGACTGTCTGTCTGCCCTGCGATGGACTGGCGACCTGTCCAGGGTGTATCCTGCCTTCCGCCCGAAGACTGCTGGGATAGGCTCCAGCACCCCCCCGCGACCCTGACGGGGAAGCAGCTTAGAAAATGGATGGATGGATGATTTTATGTGTGAAAACCATAATTAATTGTTACATAACCATTTCCCTTAGAACGTAACAGGCCATTTGTGTTACTGTGCCTTTAAGAGTGATGTATATTTAACACTTCTGTTCAGAATGTCTCGCTCCTTATGAACTCAGAGTGAATGGGCTGGCTTTAAGCGGAATAGACACACATGTAAATGTGTTGATTTTTGTGACATCACAGAAACAATGAATGAATAAACACTGAACAATGACGTCTAATACGAACTTGCCCAGGTCAATTAAAGAATCATTTCTCTCTCTTTCTCTCTCAGCTCTCTCTGACTCGAATGTGTCAGTGTCTGTGGTGGAGCAAAGGAAAGCTCATGATGGACCTGTTCCTAGAAACACCACTGCTCTTGTCTGGAACATCACTGCCCCCTGCAGGCTGGAGGCTGAAATTCAGCTCTGCAAGAAAAGCTGGTCTGACACAGGCTGCCATGAAATACATGACTTAAGTAAAACAAGGCTTCATATACATAGACATCATCACTCAAAATGGAGGCAGCTCAAACAGCAATGGGTAAGACATCATTTATCACCGTTTGCAGTGTGTTGGTATTGTGGGCTGGTACCATTTAGAAAAATCACTAAATCGGGACACAATTAGTGATAAATACTGATGTCTTCATTATTTAAAAACATAAGTGTTTAATGGTAATCTGTCCTGTGTATCTAGCACGGCTGCAGAACAGCAGGTGACGAAGCCTTGAGACTCATCAAATTTTGAATGCATTTGAAAACTATAAACATTGACAGTCGGCTGTCTTTCTCTCAGAGCTCACGCCTGCTCCTGTGGTTTGTTCGCTCATTTTAACGCACAGCCTCCAACACCTTCACACATACAGCACTGCCCTTTGTAAGTCACACTGGCTAAAAGAAAAATGATAACATCGTCATTGTTACTACTTGATGGATTCTATGTTCTTCGTCATGTGTGTTTGATATAGAGCATGGGAGTGAATGTCTCAGCGTGTTAAAGATTGTATGTTTTTGTCATCCATAAAAATCTCTAACTTGGTGGAAAAAGTCACCACAACTAAACATTAAACTGTAGATAAGAATGAAGAATACTCTTTCTGATGTGGGGGCATCATGGTAGCACTGTCGCCTCACAGCAAGAAGGTTCTCGTTGGGGTCCAGGGCTGTGCGACCAGGGTCCTTTCTGTGTGGAGTCCGCGTGGGTTTCCTCCCACAGTCCAAAGACATGCAGTCAGGCCAAATGGACATGCTGAATTGCCCCTAAGTGTGAATGTATATGTCTGTGTGTCTGCGATGGCCTGGCGAACTGACCAGGGTGTATCGTGCCTTCTGCCCAATGACCACTGGGATCGGCTCCAGCTCCCCCGTGAGCCAGAAGGAAAAGCAGTTTAGAAAATGTGTGTGTGTGTCTCTGATGCGTAAATGAAGTAAACTGGACTGGAGTTTTAGGTCAGGGGTGAAAGCACAGGACGCTCATTTACACTTATCTTTTATATAGAGAAAAAGGTATATATTCCAGTTTTTGACTTGATTTCATGCCCACACCTACTCCTGTCTAAAAACTGTTGTTCATGTTTGTGTTCTTGTTTTCTTTAGTGTTGTTCAGCTTCAGATGTGTCTGCTCTTTTCTACGACATAATTAACCAGTTGTTCTTTTTCCCCCCTCACTCAAACATCTTAGGCAATATAGAACAGTAGTAATAGATCAGTAATAACCCAGCTGTTAGGGGGTTTCTTGGTGGGTGTGGGGCCCTAAATAGCTGCGTATGTAACTTTTTAGGTAGAACAGTCACTGCATGTGAACATTGCTTTGATATTGAATCACATATCATGAATCACAATCAATAAAGTGTTTCTTTTTTTAGTGCTCATTTCTAGCTTTGTACTAATGGTGCACAACCATTCTGTCCCAATGTTACCTATGTTTATGCAGTCGTATGCAAATATTTGGATGCCCAAAGTCAAATTACATGATTTTCTGAGTAAAAGAACTTGTCAACACATCCTCTACAGAGAACACACTTCTGCACATTTTAATGCATGATTACTTTGCCGAATTGAACATATTCGAAAAAAACATCAAATGTAGCCAAATGTGCAAAAGTTATGTGCTTTATTTTTTCCAGTGTTTTGAACTTTGCAAATACATAAAAATTATGCATTAAAATTTGACGAGTTGGCATATAACTCTGCTTACACATTCGTAACATAGAAAATATGCAATAAAGAAAAAGATTGTCACTAAATAATTTTCAATGTTCTCGTTTATAATACAAAGTCCTCAGTAGACGTATGAGATTTGTGAATCAGGGCAGACTTTTACACATGATCTCTTTACTGCAGCATTTTCAGGGGAAGTTTGCTGAAGTGGAACGGCACCCTTCACTATGCGTGCAGGTATGGAATGGTCAGATGGCCGTGTCTGTGAGTGAATTTGTGGTTAATATTAGGATTCAGGAAGAAGGGAGCTTTCTTCCATATTTCTTGAAAAGGTGCAGACGCATGGGGTGTCTATCTCAGTTAAAAACATCACATACTTCTCACCATGTGAGTAAAAATCTAAATTAGCACTCTCAGTGTAAAGTTCTTATCTGAATAGTCAAAAGTCATGCTCTTAAATCCCTGACCAAAAGTGCTGAGTGCTGAGTTTTGTTAAATGCCCAAGTCGTGGAGTGCAGTGTACCAGTTTGAACATAATGATTTTCATAGTGTATATTATAGGATGTACATCAAAGTCCTTTTAGGAAGGTCTGTTCACTCAGTGGCCGTCTTGGCAACGTCACTGGGCAGTTATTTCTGACCATATAAGACCATTCAGATCTCTTTGAATGGAGTGAGACCAAAATACTTGAAACTGAAGGTCAAATAACGGTTTGAAACACATGTTTGAAATCACTGATAAAATCTGACAAAAAGTTATGTTTGGATCAGTAACACACAAAAAACGTGTTTTTCGGGGCATTTTGGCTACTTGTGATAACGAGGGTTTTTTTTTTGCCTTTTCACGCTGTAAACAGCAAGCAGCAAGCTGATTGGCTCTCTTTATGGAGTTCTCAACACTGACTCTAGATATACAACCAGTCTGAGCTATAACTGTAACTTTATGTTCATATCTAGTTAACAAGGTGTAATTGTGCCACCTGAGTGCGTTTAAAAGCAGCTATTTGGCGCAAAAGAAGTGTAAATATTGTTGCACAAATTGGCTTAAAAAGGGGTTCACCAACCTCTTGTATAAGCTGAACCCCTTTATCCTAAATTACTTAAACTAAAGGGGAATTCCACCAATTTTTCAGGCCTCTGAAAAATTCCCTGACAGAGACTTATATCATGAATACGCTGCCTAGTTGCTGAGATGCTGTTTTACGAGAGTTTCTTAAAAAATCCATTTGTGATGGAGAGGTTGATGATCAGCCTCTACCATGATCAACATTACATAGAAACTTAGCAGCTCAGGCGTGGTTTTTAATAGTAAATAAAATGACTATATTTGTGTTGTAGCACCACTGTAAAGAAATGAGAGCTCATTAGTTTTCTCTACAGATTCAAACCAGTTTCAAATCAAACGACTCTGAACGACTTTTTATCTCAATGACCCAATTATTTAGAAATTTGGAAAAATCAATGGAACTCTTCTGAAAGCACCCCTTGAAATTACAAGTAAGCCAACTTTAAATGAAACACTTCACTCAAATGATTTTGAGGCGAGGTTACAAGCTTAGCTTCCAAATGTCATTTCAAGAAGGCTGGCTTTATACTTTGACTAGAAAGCTGCTCACAAACTTACAACGATTAAAACCTTGGAGCCACAAAGAATAATCAAGCTATCTATTAACTGTAATCTACATTAAACTGTCATGTGGTTACGTTTATCTCATGATATGATCCATTCAGTGATTATTGAACGGTTCATCACTGAATATCTGCCATGTCCTGTACTTGTACAGTATTTTTGCTTGTAAACAAACATATTTTAAACTTTTTATTTCATTTGACAGTGACATTTCCATTACACCCTGATGAACCATGAGCCCCTCGGGGTTCACAATCCCATGGTTGGCCTACTGTATGAATACTGTTCAAATTAGCTTTCAGTGTGTCACTGTATTTTCAAAAGTAACGTTATGGAAAAAAGGCAGTAATCTAGGCCACCTTAAGGTGAAGGCATAATTAGTTTTCAACATGTGTCTAGGTGTTTCATTCTTACCCACACCTTGTCTCTCCCTTGTCTAGATTACGGTGAAGGGAATGGAAGGAAATTTTAAGCTTTTATGTCCTTTTGAAGGTAGGAACGCCTGCCATATGTATTCTTTTCATTCATGTATTATTAGGATAACCTTACAAGGCCTAGTTAATTAATGCTGTATCTTCTCTGCCTCTTCGTTGGGTGAGTAGGAAGAACCATCTTCAGGAATTTCTGATGATGTTCTCTCTGTCTCTCTCTGTAGTGAGCAGAACTCACTGGAGCTTCGTTTTCTTGGTGTGTGTGGTGCTTATATGTCTGACTGTTTTGGGAGCCTATGCAGTACAAGGAGCACTCAAAGGTGAACGCATGCAATGCACTGACACATACATGGAGATGAACACAGAAAATGTTCATAATTAAAGCATGCATATTTACTCTTGTTGTAGGTTGGGTGTTCAAATGGCTGAAAGTGGATGACCTCAAAGGTGAGTACTGCATTGTCACTGCTTATCACCTCTTCCCTTTTTTCTGTAAGCAATAAGGCAATAGATTGGCAGAAAAAAGTGAAGTTATACAATTCCCCCCTCACTTAAGTTCAAATTTAAGTAGTCAAAGACATTTTGGTATCTAAGGTTTTCTGCATTGGTTTTGCGTTGGATGCTAATGCAAAAGGGCACACAACATTCAGGATCCAATATGCAGTTGTACACAAACGTTTGGGCACCCCAGGTCAAATAACATGTTTCATTGACAAGCATTAGACATCTTCTACAGAGAGCACGCTCCTGTACACGATGCACAATTGCTGTTTGTTTACTGAAAACCTAAGGCATGAAACTGTGGCTTGTGAAAAAGTTATGCAAAAGTTAACTTGTTTATGTTTTATTACGTTTATATGTTTTTAGCATGTAGACCTCAGCAAATAATTAGAAATTGTGCACTGAAAATTTGCAGAAAATGCCATATTTAAGTTTTTTCCCTGTAGAACAGCAGCCCACAACCCTCCTTTTGGAGATCTGCTTTCCTGCTGAGTTTAGTTCTCATCTGGATCTACCAAGCTCTTTACCTAAAGCTAATGCATCTGTTCCAGCCAGTCACAGACTTAAAAATAAGTTAATTAGCTGGCAGATTGCAGTGGGAATAGCGTTGAAAGGATAGCGTTGGTGCCACTGCCGTAGAGGACATATTAGCTGATTTTAACTTGGAAAATCAACAGAACGTAATGTGTTGTGATGGAGTGTTCAAACTTGCAAATAAATGGGGGGTACAGAACATCCTTATGCCCACTTTACTGATTGCATACTTTACACGTTTGCCCACTTTGTAGTAGCACAGTGCCAGAAATGACCTGAGACTTTTATTGCTCACATGAGTCTCCTAAGTCATTTGATGACTTAGGAGGGTCAGTGTTGAACCTTTTATTTTACTATTTCCGTTCTTCGCCAAAGATTGCCACAGTAAAATGAGTAAAGAGCAATCCCTCATGTCTTTCCAGGAGCAGTAGGAAGCAGTCAGGTGGTACTGCTGTATCCTCCTGATGCAGACAGTGGTCTGGCAGAGCTGGTGTGTCGCCTGGGCTCAGGTCTATCATCTCTGGGCTTCAACGTGTCTCTGGACCTGTGGAGCCACTCGGAGCTCAGCGCTCTGGGCCCCGTACCCTGGCTGCATTCACGCCTTGACCGGGTGCAGCGCCACGGGGGCAAGGTGGTGCTAGTCCTCACCCAGGCAGCCTGGGCTCGAGCGGAGGAGTGGGGCCGCCGTGCTGGAGCCAGAGAGGAGCTGAAAATGGAAAAGGACAAAGAAGACAGCGGCCCTCATGTTTCAGCTTCACCCTATTCTGACGTTTTTAGCGCCTCACTAAGCTGCATTCTCGCTGACTACCTGCAGGGTCGTGCCGGTGAGCGCTTCGTTCTGGCTCAGTTCGAAGCGCAGCCGGCTGGACCACTGGCTGCAGGGGGACCCTTGCCTGAGCTTTTCCGTGGATTGCCACTTTTCAGCCTCCCCTCACAGAGTTTGGGCTTTTTGACAGAACTCACTAACGGGACTCAGAAGAGGCAGGCTGGCAGGGTGGCGAACAGGAGGATGAGAGCGGGAGTTTTGAGGGCGGGGTCACGGGCTTTGGCTGACGCCTTGCATGGGCTAAGAGGGGGAACGGGATACAAGCTAGTTGGGCTTTCTCAGGGGTTCAGGACAGAGGATCCGTGGGAGAGCATCCCTCTGCAGCAAGGGCTTTCATCCCCAACAGCCAGTCCTGAACTACACAACAAAAGCAGCACAGTCAACTGGGTGTGATTTTAAGTAATGTGAGCTACAGAAGTCTGGCCCTCAGTGTGAATGTATGGATGTATATAATGAATATTGTACATTAAGATGGTCACAGCCATCAGAATCATGCCAGTTCCATTTAGACCTGTCCGCACATCCCTGCGTTTGCACTTCTGAGCAGCATCTTTATCAAGCTAAGTGCTCACTAGTCACCAGCAGGGAGTAGGCACCTGCTGTGCACACCGTCACAGTGAGCCTTTCAGAGCAAAACAGAGTCACTACATTGAAATGCTTGTGAAGTTCACAGAAGGTATTTAAAAATTTTGTTTGATGTTTCAAGTAAAAGAGCCCTCTTAAAAATTTGCCAACCTGCATACCACTTTATTTCATGCAGGTCTGTTTTTGTTGCTAATATACATCCCAGAAAAGGGATGTATATCACAAAAAAATAACAGCCTGCGGTTGGTCACTTTATATATCATTGTACAGCATTTGGCTGACGCTCTTATCCAGAGCGACTTACGGTTTGATCATTTTACACAAGTAGGCAAAGGTGGTGTTAGGAGTCTTGCCCAAGGACTCTTATTGGTATAGTGCAGGGTGCTGACCCAGGTGGGAAGTGAACCCCAGTGTACAGCATGGAAGGCAGAGGTGTTACCCACTACACTAACCAACCACTAAAATAGCACAGGCCATTCTGAGCAGCAACACCAAAAATATACAGTCATATGCAAATGTTCGGTCATGTTTTGGTTGCTTTTCTAAGTGAAAAGAAGTACATATCCTCAACAGAGAACACGCACTTACTGTCTATATGCTTTAAACATATTGGGAATAAAAGTAAAACATAAAATGTGGCGAGTGCAAAAACTATAGCATATTTCATATTATATGTTTTATTTTTTTCCAGTATGTTAAACTCATGCTGTGAATACAATGTGGCCTGTGCAAAAGTTATGGCACACTTTATATTTTATGTATTATTTTCCTCCCAACATGTGAAATTGTGCACTAAAATGTGCAGAGAAAAAGTCTGTTCCCTGTACCCTGATAGCAAGAGGACAGTGGAACACTGTTGGCCCACTGATGGCAAAGCTGGGTGGCCCACTGGAATTAACCGGTGGCTAAGCAGTGTCATTAGTTTTAATCGAGCACAGTGTCAACAGCAGTATGAATGATTGTATGATTTTTTTTTTTCTCTCAGTTGTTTGTAATATTTGCCTGAGTTCATTGTCTAAAATAAAAGGCTCTGTGCATTTAAAATGTGTGGGGGGAGTAAAACTAGTCAGAGCTTGTGTGCAGGACAGTAATCTGGGTGAACCAGCAGTAGGAAAGTCAGAGGGGCTGCGGATTCAGTCAAACCAGTGGACGGATGTAGGTTATGCTTGTGGTCTGGGTGGATGAATGTGTTCACTTCTGTTCACTCAGAAAATCAACGCAACGTGTCATTTGCCTGGGAGCTGCTCTTCAGCGTACGGCCTCTAGGAGGATGAGCGGTAGGGGAAGGAGGCTGCGGCAGGCGTTGGTGGTATAGTGGTGAGCATAGCTGCCTTCCAAGCAGTTGACCCGGGTTCGATTCCCGGCCAACGCATCTCTTTTAGCGGGCGTGCGGGGCGCATGTCACCGCGCTGTTCACTCAGGCTGCACACACGGTCAGTCATGTCTACGCCAACCCTCTGTTTTGTTAGACAGCTCAGATTAGTTTACTCCCCTCTCCGCGCTAATTCGACTGTGTTAAACCGGTGAACTGCTCACTCGTGGAGTGAATCCTCATCAGACTGTGAAACATCTTCCTCGGATCTATCGCTTTTTTATTGTTCTAATGTGGGAATTACCACTGGGCACACGCTAAGGAGGCTGGGGAGCGTTTGGATCTGTCTTACATAGTTTATGTGCGTTATTTCTCACATGTTCAGGGAATGGAAGAGCAGATTTATTCGGATCTCTTGTGTCGCTCGAAGATTGTACATAGTGTTGAATTTCTGTGTGTTTGGTTTTCATGTTACTCCCTTGTGTTTACATTAAAGTGAAACCCTTTTTTAGATCATTTGGGTCGGTGTTTTCACTCAGACGTGTTCTGTTACAGTTATTACAGCGCGCTTCTCCTAATCGATTCATTGATCGAAACTGATGCTACACAAGAGCCGCGCCTTACCTTTCAGTACACGGCGGGCTGTGATTGGTTCAGCCTCATTCGCTCTTCATTGTGATTGGCTCCGGGTGCCGGTGGGCGGGTCTATTATGATACAGCTGCAGCGCACACAGAATGAGCTAGAAATCCAGATGGCACACCGTTAGCGGCGGCTAACAGCGCCTTTTCACACGCCGCGAAGCTTCATTCTGCGTTTGAAAAAGATTTGTGCGTGTGGCCGTAATATTTGTGGCGAAAGGGACCGAAAACCTCTTCTCTGGCCATACGAAAAAGTGTACCGTGAGTATGAGAGGCTGGTGTGGGGGATGCTGTTCGGGGCACCTCCGTCGAAGCTAACCGAGCCGCTAACCTAGCTTTGCTCCAAACAAATCACCTCGCGGGTTCTAGATAGGTGGGTTAAAGACTAACGGGACGAGGCCAAGCACGGGTTTCTGATTAGCAGCAGTTTTCCAGGTCGTGTCTATGAGTGCTCTTGTCGTGTCTTGTCTCTGTGTGGAACAGTGAGATGCTGCGTGAGGTAAACTGGCAGTGTTGGGTTCAGTGGCTAAGCTAGACGCCTGACCGGAGTCTCAGCGCTTCGTCGATAAAGAGACGAATAAACGATGTCGAGTTAATTTACCACCAACGCAGACCAACAGCAGCATCACCTGACGTGCTCTCCGCATCCTTTGAAGCGGAACTCCAACATTTCTGTGTAATGTCTATATCATTAAATCCCACATAAGATGTAAACGAAGTCGTTCGGCGTGGTTTGGTGTAAAATGCCACACTTTGCCGTCTCAGAATCGTTCACAGTGGTGGTGATAGGAACCAAACGGCTGAGAAGCTTTTAAAGGGGAACTCCTCCCATTTTTCAAAATGTATAAATAGTTAATTGGTTAACATGTTAACAAAATCATTCAGAGTGGTTTGGTTTTAAATGCTCCGTTCTAGAGAAACCTACCGTCTCAGAGTTGTTCACAGTGTTGGTGATAGGAACCAGACGGCTGAAAAGTTTAAAGGGGAACTCCACAGATTTTCCAACATAATTAATGATTAAATAATTTTTTTCCGCATAAGTAAATGTTTAACACGTCAGCAGAATCATTCAGAGTGGTTCGGTGTGAAAGGCTTTGTTCTAGAGCAGCAGAGTCAGATTTGTTCACAGTGGTGATGGGAACCAGACGTCTGAGGAGTTTAACACCTCTAAAAGCTCCCTCCCAGAAAGCTGGTACACAAAATGTTCTGAATAACCTGCCTGATGTCAGTAGTTTTGTCATAAAGTTTTGGTCTAAAACACATTTCAATCAATTTATGTTAATCCGTTCATGGTGGAGGGATACATTAAAGGTGTTCTAAGGCAAACTAGTCCCCAGAGAAAACTATTATGTAATGTGTAGATTAACTGGTGGATTTTGGAAGGTTAAACAAAATGGCTGTATTTGTTTTGTAGACATCAGGACCTCTGGTTCCTATCACCACCACTGTAAAGAAATCTGGGTCTCGTCGTTTCTCTGCAAATAAACAGTTTTTACATCAAACCACTCTGAATGACTGTTTACATCTTAACCACTAAACTATACAGATATTTTATATATTTAAATGGTTATGACTGTGCTGCCTGATGTCTGAGACGTGTCTTTAGTATAGTTTTCTAGGCCTAATTTTTTTTTGAAGCTGTTAATTATGGAGGGGGCTACATGCAGGGCATGGTAAGACCAAATGGTCCCAAAAGAAAACATGTTGCTTCAGATTTAGCACCATGTTAACATTGTCAGCTTTACATTGCAGAGATGTGTACGGCCACTGAGCAAAATAGCCACATTTTGCCTTGTAGGCATTGAATAGAATAGAATAGAATTCAACTTTATTGTCATTGCGTATGTCGCAAGTACAAAGCAGCGAAATGCAGTTTGCATCCATCCAGAAGTGCTTAGCAGAAATATAAATATGTATGTTACAATGTACAGTAAGTATAGTATATACAGGTTAAAATATGAGGGGGTATAGACATGAAGGGGGTTACACAGGTTATAAACAAGAATGTACAGGTTATAAATATGAAGGGGTATGAAGTACTATACATTGTGACCTCTGGTTCCTATCACCGCCACTGAAAAGAAATTTGGAGCAAGTTTGTCAGCAGTGAACCACTTCACATCAAACCGTTCTGACTTTCTTTACATCTCAGTGACTGAATGGTGCAAACGTTTTGGATAAACGGTGGCGTTCTAGTTCACTGGCTTTTAACGAGAGCTACTCAAGACGTATGTGAGCTGTTTAGTATTAAAATAGAAACGGGTATTCCTCAGTCATGATCACTACTACTACTCATACTAATAACAAAGATACATGTATTTTTTCAGCCTTCATATTTCTGGTACATACAAGGAGTGTGGCTATGTGCTAACAACACCTTTAGAGCAGAAAAAGGATACAGGATGCTGTTAGTCAGAAAGAAAGGTGCAAAAGCCATCTGTTCATGAATGCCTAAAAGGCAGTCCTGCATTGTTCAGTGACTCCAGAAAGTTTTTGCACAATTGTGCCATACGTAAACCAAATTTTTCTTACTCTGCTGTGCCAGAAGTGTTTTTCTCTGAAACAATACACTCACCTGCCACTTTATTAGGTACACCCTGCTAGTAAAAGGTTGGACCCCGCTTGCCTTCAGAACTGCCTTAATTCTTCGTGGCACACTTTCAACAAGGTGTTGGAAAAGTTCCTCAGAGATTTTGGTCCATGTTGACATGATAGCGTCACGCAGTTGGTGCAGATTTGTCAGCTGCACATCTGTGATGCGAATCTCCCGTTACACCACATCCCAAAGGTGCTCTATTGGATTGAGATCTGGTGACCGTGGAGGCCATTGGAGTGCAGTGAACCAGTTTGAGATGATATGAGAAACCAGTTTGAGATGATATGAGCTTTGTGACATGGTGCATTATCCTGCTGGAAGTAGCCATCAGAAGATGGGTACACTGTGGTCATAAAGGGATGGACATGGTCAGCAACAATACTCAGGTAGGCTGTGGTGTTTAAACAATACCCAAAAAGTACTAAGGGGCCCAAAGTGTGCCAAGAAAAAATCCCCCACACCATCACACCACCACCACCAGCCTGAACCGCTGATACAACGCAGGATGGATCCATGCTTTCATGTTGTTTATGCCAAATTCTGACCCGACCATCTGAACGTCGCAGCTGAAACCGAGACTCGTCAGACCAGGCAACATTTTTCCAATCTTCTATTGTCCAATTTCAGTGAGGCCGTGCGAATTGTAGTCTCAGTTTCCTGTTCTTAGCTGACAGGAGTGGCACCCGGTGTGGTCTCCTGCTGCTGTAGCTCATCTTCTTCAAGGTTTGACGTGTTGTGCGTTCAGAGATGGTGCTCTGCATTCCTTGGTTGTAACAAGTGGTTATTTGAGTTCCTGCTGTCTTTCTATCATCTGGAACCAGCCTGCCCATTCTCCGCTGACCTCTCACATCAACAAGGCATTTTCGTCCACACAACTGACCGCTCACTGGATATTTCCTCTTTTTCGGACCGTTCTCTGTAAACCCTGGAGATGGTTGTGTGTGAAAATCCCAGCAGATCAGCAGTTTCTGAAATACTCAGACCAGCCCGTCTGGCACCAACAACCACGCCACGTTCAAAGTCCCTTAAATCACCTTTCTTCCCCGTTCTGATGCTCGGTCTGCACTTCAGCAGGTTGTCTTGACCACCTCTACAGGCCTAAATGCATTGAGCTGCGGCCATGTGATTGGCTGATCAGCTATTTGTGTTAACTAACAATTGAATTGAATTGGCCGGTGAGTGAATCATTTTGTTAAACATTTTATGATGTAACCTTAAGAGCCCCATTACATGTTTCTGTTGTTTAAAGTGTCCTAATACTTTTTGGGGCCATTGTATGAAGGAGCACCACTGGTCTATGTTTAGGGCTGAAAGGTTAATGGTTTTATAATGAAATCTCAATTTAAAAGAGTGCAGCGTTCAAATCGCTAGAGCACCAATGTTGTCACAGCCTGTGTTATCAACTACATTTTCTTAGCCAGTTTTAAATGAAACCTAATAGCCCAGTTTTTGAACTGCCTGTAGAACAGTTAGAACCTTTAGAACCAACCAAACGTGCATGCGCGGTGTGCGACACAAGCACCACCAACTTCCAGATTTGACATTTTACAGCATATTGTGTAGTGTGATATATGATACAAGTATACGACCACCGTACTCATGCGGTGTAAAGCAGGCTTCAAACCAGAAAAAACCCGATATGCTTGTCGTCATGGCTCAAAAAGGCCAGGAACTTCTTTTGGAGAAAATAATAGGAATGTATACTGCATTGACAATACTGGGCAGAAAAATTCCAGTTAGATATGTTACCTAAATCATTCACCCCATGATCAAGACTTGCAATGTCACGAATAATAATTACTGAAGCTACCTTGTATTAAGAATGATCTTAAGACCCCCTTTTGATTTAAAAAAAAAAAAAAAATTTTCTGAAGGCGTGACCGCTGTGTTTACTGCATATTGATGGACTTCTCCCTTCTCTGATCTAGGACGTCATGAGCTGGTCATGGCCTCTTCTCCCTGCCCTGGTGCTGTCCTCTGTCCTCTCCTTGGTAACCGTGCAGACCGCACCATGCCAGACCTGCCGGAAACTCACGGAAAACTTCATCAAGGTGTGTGCATGTGTGTTTGTTTGTGCTTATTGTTTTCATTGATAAATTGCTCGGTTAAAGCTCCCTGTGACAAGACTCTAGTATTCCAAAACATGAGCATAACCGAACCTTTCTCGTACAGGCCGACTGGATATCCCACTTCAGATGCACATTTATTGTACCTGAGATAGATGCTGGTTAAATTCACTCGAGGGGAGGTGGGCAGTGTGTGCTGTTGCAGCAGGCACACATCATCAAAGTTATGGTGTTCATTTAAAGGGTCCTTAGACTGCAGTGTCAGGTTCACGGCTGTGTTTATAAGACTTTTTTAGTATTTTTCAAAGTATTTCTTTGCCACACTTTGCTCGAGGAGACTCGGGGCAGTTCAACGCTTTTTGCATTTCTCCCCGTTAAGCCATATTTTAATACATTAAACTTCAATCTGTCTGCTAATCACACTTACTATTCAAAGATGATTACATATGACTTACCATTCACAATATTTATCTGAACGTAAGAAGGCAGATGTTGCAACTGACCCCAACACAAGGAGCTGTTGCAGCACGGACCAGGGATGGTGGCAACATGTTAAACCTACTTTAAATTACATTAATTAGCTTTTGCTTCTTGTTTCGATATGCATAGTATTCTGAAACTATGAGTTGCTTCATATTTACAGCATGTACTGTATATTTATTTATTAGCAGAATAATATTATAGTATTGGTATTTATTTAGGAATGTTTATTAAATAAGTTGTTGAGTTTTGTTTGTCTGTGCCTAGAACATAGAGCAGGTGTCGGAAAGCCAAATGTTAAGAGTCATTTTGTCCTTGGGAGCCACATTTTATCTGTTTTACCCTCTTGGCTGTGAATAAGCCTTAAGTATTGCTAATGTACTAGTATAAGCTAAAAAAGTCAAATTTCAAGCAGGAAAAGTTTCCTCAAAAGCAGAAAAGCTTCTTGTGAAAAGTCTCTTGACGTTTGAGTTTTTACGAGGCTGAAGTCGCGTCTCATTCGCCAGCTTCTCGTTCGAATTTCCCTGTTCCACCTTAAATGGTGCCTGATGTGCCAGAATGTAAATGCTGTGCCATTGAAGGTCAAACTTCAGCCTCACAACTGTTTTGTGTTTGATAGTTTCTCACTGCAGGTTAAGATTAAGATGCAGATTAAGCCTATTCATCTCCAGATTATCAACGTCTGCCTTAATCTTTCTCTTTGCTGTTTCGTGAGCTGCTAGGTAGGTACAGTTGCAAAAACGTCCCCATCATATGACCCATGACAGAACGTCATGTGCTACCTAGACACACTAACCCTAACCATGTCAACAAAATAATAAATAATGATTCAAATTAAGTTTTTAATCATTTATACCAAAACGTAAATACAGTTCATGAAAAAAAAAAATTACTTTTATACCCCAAAATGATAAAAAAGGTTTTTTTCACTAAATGCAGCAGCAAATTCTAGTGGGTGGAGGGTCTAACTGAGCATGTGCAGCATGAGCGTCATCAGTCTAGCGTCTTTCTGAATGGAAGAGTAAGACCTGTTGTAAGACTTGTCCTGTGTTGGAACCGTACCCAGTCTCCTTTAGATGTGACCGGGAGACTCATTCAAACATCAAAGCTCATAAACATCTGGTGGTTCTTGGTCTTTTTCATACAAGCAAGCAAGCAAAAAGTCACGTGTGTGAGTTTTAATCAGAACAATCACTGCCCTACTGTATCTTCAGAGCTGAATGTTACAGCGAGTTGACTACATTGATTAGTTTATTATTATTTTATTTAAAATCGATGTGACTGACTGAAGTTCTGCCAACGCTGTGTCCTGATTGGCTGATGCAAGGATTCTAAACGGCTGCACATACTTTCAACTTCATGTGACCTTCTTTCTTTTTGTCACTTCATTTTCTCGTCTTCAGTTTTAAAACTACAGAAAGTTAAGCACTTAATTTTGGACAAAATCTGTTCATCTGCTGAGCGCCAGTTTGATTCTGTTCGTTCCAGAATTTGATCAAATCCTGAAGAGTAAAATCCCGCCCACTATTATTGCCCACCCAAATGATCTGTTTCACCGGAAAAACAACTTGTTTAGGAAGAATGCGATCTGATATCCGATTCACGTTGTCTTTAAATGGTGTCACTTTCATAGGTTTTTACAGCCGCCTTGCCACTAAACCTTGGTCAGTATTATTACTATTAGCTGTTTGCGAATCACAGTGTTTTTGTTAATGTTTATTGTTAAATGTCTAGAATAGTAAATCCAGTAATAGGTTTATTATAAGAACAAAATGAATCAAAAAGACTTGCAAACAAATCTTTCAACACCCAGTTCTTTTCCACCTGAAAGTGTGGATCTGTCTAAATGATGGGCACAGAAATGTATGTTGATTACACAGAAAAGGCTAATATTTTATATATAGTTGATGTTATTTTGATATCAGATGATACATATTTTTCATCATCTTGTCCGGGAAACACTTGTTGATTGTACCGGCTGGGAGCGTTGATGTGGACTCGTGTGGAGACAAGCGAGATTTATTAAGTGCAAATCCAAAATCAGGGTCAGAACAGTCCGTGGTCAGAGAACCAATACGTAGAGCAGGAGGGACAGAGGTGGCAAACAAAGAACACAGAACTCCAAACAGGCCAGAAATAAACAAAACTTCTTCAAACACAAACCTCACATCAAACATACATACAAACAAAGACCTGCAACCACACAGGGGAGAACACAGGACGAGGGACAGGTGGAAACACAGGTGGAGACAATCAGGGGTGGAGTCACGAAACAAAAGGGCAGGCCTGAAAACCAAAACAAAGAAGCACATGGACAGGACTGGGAAGTAAACAAAACAGGAGCACATGGACAGGACTGGGAGGGGCAAGTCGTGACATCGAGGCCAATCGTGACATTGATGGAGGCACAAGAGCATGTTTGATGTTTATGAAACTCATGTGGCACATTTTCCATGATAGGAATGTTGTGGGAAAATGGCTAAAAAAACAGATAATTAAGAAGTTCTGCCCATGCGCATTGCACAAGGCTTCACAAGTAAATATTGAAGAAAGCCATAGACACGTAATAAATATGTGACAGTGTTTATAATTTTTTTAAATGAACTGTTTTTATGCCATGATAAAGTTAGAGAATGTATTTTATGTAAAACAGTGTATAGTATTTGTACAACAGTGCTGTAATGTTGCCTTTTGGGCTTTTTACAGGCACATGTTGCTTTGCTGTGCCAACATGTATTTTATGATAAAGACACCATGAGCAGAACAGGAGTAACTCATACATTTGCTGTTGGCTCTAGGGCCTGGAGCGAACAGCCAATAAAAACTTTGGTGGAGGGAACACGGCTTGGGAAGAAGAGAAGCTGGCCAAATATTCTCGCAGGTAAGGGGTGAAACTTTAACAGCACCACAATCAGTAACATTATATACAGTGTGAACATGCAGGTAACCTTCAACATTTTTATAAAATTTTATTGATTTTTTTTTTTCTTCAATAAAATGTTTTCCAGTGGTCATTTCATGTTTCAGAGTTAAACAAAGCCATCTAATGAAGGTCCAATATTTAATATTCTTTAACACAAAATAAGTAGTTAAGTGCTGAAAACTGAACCCCTCAAGTCAATATTAAACTTCTATAAGACCACATCTCAGGACACCCTATGGCTGAGTCTCTGCTGGCTCACTGCTTCCTATGTAGTGCGCTGAGTGGGTGATGAAATTTTGGCTTTTACACCCAAACATTCTTTCTTTGTTAGACACGCTTTGCACTGTTAAGATACAGTAGCCGTTATTTTAAGACCTATGTGCCGCACTTTGACGGGAGAAGAGATACATTTGAGATTCTGCCTAAAACAGTGTTCAGCTGATTGGCTGAACAGATTTATATGGTGTTGTCTGAGAACAGCGCTGGCCCTTTACCTGCTGTAAATCATCAACCTTCAATGCCTTGACAATGGAGGCAAAACATGTTTAGCATTTAGAATATGCTGTGTGTTGAGAATAACAGGTCATTTTGTTAAAGGATGGCGTTCATTGTTTTTTGCAAATGAACTCTAATTTGGTTGTTCGACGTTTTTGAAGTTCTAATGACTTTTCAAAAATTCTACAGGTGTGAATCCGCATCCCCTTCTTTTGTTGCTCTGCCTTCAGAGTGTCATTCAGTGTGTCTAACAATGACAGCAGATTTGTTCCCTTAACTGTGTCTCAGGAATTCACCAGGTCCTTCAAGGTCACATATGCAAATTAAACCCTCAAGAATTTCCTTCAGCCTTTGTTTACAGTGCAGAGTTCAGCTGTACTGAGTCGACCCGAGTTCACGTTCACACGGTGACGTTACATCCGTGACTGTAACAGGGTCAGGTATAACCTTTGAATATTTCTTTGATCTTTATGGGAGCATCTTTCCTAACCTTACGAAATGAATCTGGTAATCATGAACACAAAGTTTTGTTTAATTCCAGTAAACTTTTCAAACAAGTTGTCTGTACTTGTAGTAGTCGCTGTTTTTATGCTATGATTGATCAAGAGACGTATGGACTTTTATGGATTTGCCCCCCAGGTTGTCATAGTGGGACCCATCTTCTACTGGATTTCAAGCTAATTGGTTCCTGTACTTTTCCATAGGTGGCTGTGATGTAGTGCTCACTGCTCACTTATACAAACATATTCACCGCAGTAGATGTGAGATTCACAAGTATCACAAGTAATTTGACCTAATGTACAGAACTCTTCGTGAACATGGCCTCAGGTGTGTAAATAAACCCGTGTGATAATGCCCCAAGCCACTTCTTCAGAATTAAAGGGCCAACTGTGCTTTCATGCTTTCATGTCCATCTTGCAGATCCACCCTCTTTGAACTGAATAACAGAACCCAAAGCTGCACTTGTAGAAAGAAAATGACTGTTTGTCTTTCAAGTCTCCATTAACTTAAATTGATCATTTGAATTGAATCCATGTCACAAATACCTGAGAAAAATGTGTTTTTGATAGACAGACGTGTGGAACTTAACTTGCTTATTTGCTGTGGTTATCTGGCTTTGCAGTGAACCCTGAAATGTGTCCTAGAAACAAAATTCATTCATCCTGGATTTAAACTGTCACCGCTTATAGGCGTGATGTGTTTTGTCTTGTTAAAAATCCCAGTTTTAGAAATCTGGTTTTAATGCTTGTGGCTTCGTAACTGAGACACAATCTAAAATGTTTCTTGGATGGAATTTTCATGAACAGTGGGGTCCAAATGTCTGTCATCACAATAAAAACGTAATTAATTATTTTTGACTTTAAACCTGGAAATAAACAACAGTTTTTTATTAAAAATTTATTAAAAAAGGAATGTTATGATGCGTAAAAAGAATTCATTCAAGATTCTGCACTATTTCTAGATCATTTTTTTTTTATTTAAGCAACTATGTGACATGGACCATGGCAAAAGTCAGATTTCTACAACTTTTTTCCTTCATTAGAAGCACGGATGCTTAGATGCCTGTCAGGTGAATTTTGATCTACTTCTTTTCACTCTCTCTGAAGCATAAGGGAGATATAACTAGTCATAATAGAGTTGTAATATTATGAATTTCTGTGATCCATGTACATATTTTAAGGATTTTACTTCTAACTCAATTTGTTATGATGACATCATTTCCAATGAGAAATGTTCAACTAAAGTAGAGAGCAATGCTGAATACAAGCATTGCTAGTAGCCTCAAACTTTTAGACTCCACTGTATATTCAAGGCAACCCCACTGTGTTAAAACACAGTACATTTATTTTATGCCTTTTGCTTTTTTATTAATTGAAACTTAAACAAAACTGCTTGATTGGCTGAAGGATGATGTTAAAAACCTTCACAATCAAACAGCTTCAGCTGTTATAAATGCAGCTCAGTTCTTACTCCGAGTAAAAGAAGGGAACACATTCTTAAATCCCAACTCCGGCTACCAGGATGGTACAGAATATATGTTAACGTACTATAACTGGTCTATACGTCTCCTGCAGGACCAGTGTATTTATTTGATATGCTGCAGCAATTTGAGCTGAGCAGAACTCTCTTTAGGTGCTAGTCTGTTAATCCTGCCAAAGGTAAAGACTTAACGTGGAGAAGCAGCGTTCAGCTACTATCCTGCTTTTGACAGAGAGCCTTAGAGGAGCCCCGGCACTTTTAAATCCAGGCTCAAAATGCTCCTATTTGAGGAGCTTTCAGCTCAATTTAAAGCACTTCTCTTCTGTAATGGTGCTTATTATCCTAATTTATGTTTTGGTTTATTTCCTCTTTTTTTTAGATGTCTTGTTTTGAATCATCCATCCATCCATCCATTTTCTAAGCCGCTTCTATCTCAGGGTCGCGGTTGTTTTGAATCATGTTTTTTATTTTTATTTTCCTAAATATTTTAAAATTTTAGTTTGAATTCTTGATATTTTCATATTTGTAAAGTACTTTGAATGACTGCAGTGTATAAAGAGTTGCAGCCTTCAGAAAAGCACCTTCATTATCTCTTTAGAAACTGCTGTGCTGCTCTGTTTTAGTGTCCTTTTTCAGTAGTAGAGAAACAGTGACTGTGTCGTTTTCTCTTGTGAGGAGAGCTTTCTCTCTCTCTGTTCTCTCCATTCATGTGTGTTGGTTTTCAGTGAGACACGTCTGTTGGAGATTGTGGAGGCTGCGTGTGAGAAATCTGATTTTGAATGCAACAAACTGCTGGAACAGATAGAGGACCAGGTGGAGACCTGGTGGTTCCACAGGTAAGCATGTGACTTTGGATGTGAAACGTCTCGTCATAGCCGGATATGTATTTTCTGTATTTTCTGTGTGTGTTCGTTCATAACAATATATATTTTTATTTCTTAGGCAGCAGGAGGCTCCTGACTTGTTCGAGTGGTTGTGTATTGAAGAACTCAGGCTGTGCTGCCCACCAGGTCGCTTCGGACCAGAATGTGCAGGTACACACGACTAAAAACGACATTTGGGTTAACGAAAGGCCACCAGTATGAAAATTAAGTCACCAGTACCAGCAAGGTGCTAAAGATTTCAGTGACTGACATCACCAGCCAGTATACAGTCATATGCACAATTTTTTCATTTTTACATTTACGGCATTTGGCTGACGCTCTTATCCAGAGCGACTTACAATTTGATAATTTTTTACACAGTTAGGAGTCTTGCCCAAGGACTCTTATTGGTATAGTGTAGGGTGTTTGCCCAGGTGAGGGATTGAAGCCCAGTCTACAGTGTAGAAGGCAGAGGTGTTAACCACTACACTAACCAACCACGCCATTTTAAATATACCTAGTCAATTTGCATGTATTGTTTATTTCCTAAGTGAAAATAAATGAACGCATTCTCTACAGAGAACTTAAATACGGCATTTTTCTGCTGATTTTCATGCACAATAAAAAAAGAAAACTGAAAATATAAAATGTGCACTTTTTCCAGTATGTTAAATTCAACAAATAAAGAGCAATCATGTGTTAAAATGTGCAGAAGTGTGTTCCCTGTTAAGGATGTGTCAATTTCTTTTCATTTAGAAAGTCAACAAAACGTAATGTGATTAGGGTGCCCAAACGGTTGCATACGACTGTAATTTAATACGGTCAAAAATTGAACACACTCCAGTTCTGTTATTTAAGCAGTACTTTACTGACTGAGTAAAGGTGCCAAACTAATAACATTTTTCTTCTCTTTGCTGGTTTATGCACTGCAGGTAATGTGCTTTTTGTACATCCTTCTCTGTTGTAGAAAACAGGCGACTGAAGCTGGTATGATGAGATTAGATTAGCATGTTTTATTCTAAAGCAGTTTCGGTAAATATGTGAACATTACTAATTCACCTGATGTAATCCAACTGAATTTGTGCTCATGTTTATTGATCGAGACCATTTGAACCCGAAACTGTGTGCTATTTTTTTTATATAGTTATATGCCCTGTAGAAGACTATGGGATATATTTTTTTACACCATATCTTAATATAGAATAAAAAGAAACAGATTTTTTGTGGTGAGGTTAATCAAAACAGAACTGCCAAAGCCTTCCAAAACTGAAATGCAGGTCACAGTTATGTTTTCCTGCTCATGACCAGGGCTGTCATTTCGCTCGGGTCATTGACAGTGAATCGTGTACAGGGTGATCTGCTTTTCTGCCTTAATGATTCTGGGAATCCCCATTGATTCCTATAAATAAGTGTGGAACAAAATGACTGAGGAAATAATATTTTTTGCCATTAACTCACAACACAGCTGCTTTTAGGTCAGTAATTGTAAGAAAACACCACTCAGGGTGAAAAGCAGCAGTAATCAGGGATGTGGAACAGGAAGAAAAGTGCTGGGAAAAAGAAGTGAGAACAAACAAAGCAACAGTTTATGTGGATCAGTAACACACACATATATGCGTTAACACACACCCAGATGCATCACTTGTTTTTCTGTTATACTAAGCTCCTTCTGGTGTAGCCAGGATAAGCAGCTGTTATCATTGTCAGTAAAACTATCTACCAGTCATCCGGACATAATATCTCTTATTAGACTTATTAGCCATACAAACACTGATAAATTACCTTCAGTGTTGACTGATTTCACACTCATGCATTCAGCTATAATTCTGATTATTACTGTCATAATGAAGTTGATGATTAGTATTAAGAATAAGCACGTTTCTTAATTTAATACAGTGAAGTGTAGATTAGCCAAAGCAGGTGCCAGATGATAACTCTAATTCTAAGCTGCCACAAGGAAATATTCGAAAATGGTGAAGCGAACGAACTGACATACTTAAAATCATTACTTACTGTATTAATGTTACAAATACATGCTGACTGACCAGATCAATAGCTTTTTAAATCAAAATTTCTCAGGTGCCTAAAACCTTCGCACAGTCTGTGTATTTATCAGAAAATCACACAGAAGCCTCAAATACTAAATATATCAAATATTACAGTATTCTGTGTGTCCAGCCTTTGCCTCTATTATAGCTTCCGTTCTTTTCAGGAGACTTTTGGCTTTTGACAGAAATCTTCAGGGATGTTTTTCCACACCTTCAATGTTCAGGCTTAGAAGTTGGTTGCATTTCCTGCGTCTGGGCTTCAGATTTTTCTGTGAACACTGGAAGATCCTATTCTGTTTGCCTCAGAAATATCTCCTAAAATGAAAAACTCAATGGCCATTTTGTCTGGAAATTAAATAAATGAAGAGTAGTCTTTGTATGCAAGTTTTATGCTATAAGGTGGTTTATGTTGTTTTTTTTGCTTTTTTAGAGTGTCCGCTGGGCCCTGGTGGGGTGTGTGGAGGTCTTGGCCGCTGTGAGGGAGAGGGAACACGTCTCGGAGATGGAGAGTGTGTGTGTGACCCAGGATACTCAGGCCCGCTCTGCCAGGAGTGCGCAGATGGATACTACAGGGAAAAGAACTCCAATGGCACGCAGCCACCTTGCTCAGGTGATCAAGTGCTGTTATTCAGTTGTTTTACCACTAGGGATGTGCATTCTGACTGATGTTAATATCTGTCTGCATCAGATTATTACCACATGTGACTATTCTTCTCCCATGTCATATTTTCTTCAATGTACTAAATACTCAAATGATGATTTCAGTATTTGAGTACTGGCGGCTGGAAAGGCTTAATGAGTCTGTGATTACCCATGCATACCCATGGGTGATAAATCTTTATTCAGAATATGTCTTAACCTCTTATTGTGTGATTGAAAAGTTCTTGTTCTTGTTTTTGTAGCCTGTTATCACTCCTGCAAAAAGTGTTCCGGTCCACAGAACTACAAGTGTCTGGACTGCAAGCCGGGTTGGATTCTTCATGACAACAAGTGTGTGGGTGAGTCCTGCTGATGGATTTATTTCACAAAACTAATTAACACAGGTTTAACAAGAACCCGACCCAGCCTGTGATTCAGTGGCTGCTGATCCCACTGCACACTGGAATATTTCACTTCAATTTGGCATTCATATCCAATGTGATCCAAAGTTTTATAAAACAGACACTTGAAATCCTTTTTAGATCATCATTAATGCAGATGTTTCATGCAAAAACAGCACAGAAGTTTCGGACACACTTGCCAAAACATTAACGACAGTAGGAGTATGGTAGAGGAAGTTTCGAATAATAAGAGGCCTTTCACACAAACCCTATTACAGGTGAATTTACATTAACATGTAATGGCTTTTAGCAGACCGACATACCTACAGTGCTGCCAGGAACAAGAGTTGTGCCTAGTTCACACCACACGATTTTAGCCTGGTCTTTCAGTCTCCGACCGTTTTTGTAGATCGCCAACAGAAACCTGTGGTCGGAGGCAAATCGGCGATCACTTGGCGCTCGCTCAGTCGTGTAGTGTGAACGGCTGAAAGACGCTCGCCGAGCCGTCGCCGACTGGTCGCCGACTAATCGCAGACGCCTGGCAAATATCAAATATACCTCCAACTCTCTCTGCAGAACAGACAGTCCCTGCTGGCCCCGAGCCTTTGTCCATCGTCTCGTCCATATTCGTTCCTTTTTCTTCTTTCTTTTCTCACTACAAATCAGTGACAGCTCGGATTGCTTGTTTTTTGACGTCCATTTTGGAAATGTCCTATCTTCTACGTGGTATTGCTAGTTCTCACGAGAGTTTAGTCTTCGTGTGTTCTCGTGTTTTTGGACAGCAGCCAGATGAGTCGGCGATCACTCATGTAGTGTGAACGGCACAAAAACCTGACGACTGAAAAAGTCGTGTAGTGTGAACCAGGCATTAGACACACAATACAGAAGTAAGACATCTCATACATGCAAATACTAAACATTTTAATAAATTCAAAAGTAGTTTTCATTTAAATGGTTCACGAAGAGATTAAATTGCGATATTTAAACTGTACTGATGAAGTTTGAGTGTAAGCTGGAGTCAAAATCATATTGGGGATGTTGCGTTTTCTTTAATGGTAATTGAACATTAGTTGTAGAGGAATGCCAATAACAGCTTCTAACTAGATAAGAGTCTGAATGTGTGAGTATTTAAATAGTTAGGAAAGTTTTAAAAACTCATAGTATAGCATATATAGCACATATAGTAAATTAGGAGTTTTGATGTGTAAATAAGCTTGTGTAATAAATGATCTTCAACTAAATCGTCTCATGAAATAAATATTTTTCTTAAATCTGTGTGTGCCACAGTTGTCGGCACCCTGAGAAATGCTTGAGGCCGGCGGACACTACATGACTTTTAAAATCTTAACAGATTTCTAAAATGGAGAGCATCAAAAACTTAACATCAGTTTGTCTTTTTTTTTTTTGCTCCTTGTCTTTTTGCCATGAGGGCGCTCACAATAGAAGACAAGGCAAAAAGAAAGTATAACACATGACGAGTTTGGACTACAAATAACTCTCAAATCTCCTCAGAAATCATATGACACAAGACTAAACTGGACCTGTTTATGCTTTTATGCGTAGCGAAAACCCAAACTGTGGATTAATACGGGGTATTAGTTGCGCTACAAACTGACAGCTGAATTGAAACTGTAAATAGAGTCACCTGACATCTGGATCCATCCAATCTGGATACATTATAACATGATATCAGTGCTTATTCACCTGTGTTTTACACTCGGCTCCTCTGTCTCCTCTCTCCACTGTTCAGGCAGTGTGGATGCACGTCTCTTTGCCGGTTTCTCCACTCTTCTCACTCTGATTGGCTGTTGTTTGAATAACTTGTTGAGTAAATCCCTGACCTTCTCACACTACGGGACTCGTGAACGTTTTGAATCGTAAATATCAAACTTTCAAATGTTTGATAATATTGGTGGGCATCCGATCACTTCAGAGATCAATCAGAGGGGTAAAGATTCACTAGTTTCTGCTCTTACACTACCAGATTATCTGTGCCGTCAGTCGCATCCGATGGAGCTTCTGACCTGGGCTTGATCTTGATGGTGTCTTAATGAATCAGATGGAAAATTATTGTCAGACTGAAACTTTCTCATTTTATACAACCTGTCATTACAAACAGCTCGCTTGGAAGATGTATCTGTACGACGTGGCAGTTGATTAGTTACAGTTAGGAACAGAAATTACAGGTCTAATTGCAGCAGTTACAGCATCATAGTTCCAAGCATGGCAGTTAGAGATTTCACATTCACTGGGCACGAGATGAGCAAGCCTGAGCATGCTGCTATTAATCAAATGATACAGGAAAATTACTCGAAACCTGTTAATGTTGTTATAGGACAGGTGCCAAAGTAAACAGAAGATGTTTCAAAAACCATTAAATCCGCTCAAAAAACCATCGGAAACCACTGAGCATGAATGTTTGAAAAAATATCCATGTTGGGGCTCCGAGCCATCTGTTTGAGATCCATCAATAAAAATCTCCCGTCTCTCAAGTCCTCTCAGTGGCACCTTTCCAGTGTTATTAGGCTTTAACTGGAATTTGTGACACTAACTCCTTTGCCAAGATAAATATCTTTCTAATTGTTCTGCATGTTTGCTGCTTTCATCAAGAAAAAAGAAGAGATGCGATCACCAGAATATCATTCTGATTTATTTAGTATATCACAGCACAATGGTGACCGTTGGGCTGGTGATCTATGCCACCTTGGGCAAATGGCTGTAAACTGTAAATAATTAAGTGACTAAATATAGGCTCTGGTAGGCATGAGTAATAATTATGTTTTTCTGTTTATTATTTACACACAAACACTTTCAAAATACTGAACCTTTCAGTAAGAAATCATTTAAATGTTTACAATAAATGAATGCCTTGTGAAATGTAGGATATAATTGTGTTCAGTGAGTCTGAAAAAGCCAAATAAAATAAAAAATGCATAGTCCTAAAAAGATTATGTTCCTTATTAATTATTGTCCATTCTTATATGTGGCGTTCAGATGGTGATTTAGCAGAAAGTATGCATTGCTAAAATCTCAAGCGTCATAAACATTCAACAATAAACTGTAGAAAACTGTTTCACTGAGCTCAAGTGTCTTTCAGAATACACAAGTGAATAATTGTTCATAAGGACAAACCTGCCAGTGAATTATGTGTGATGGAATTTTGGGAAAGGGACTGAAACCTTTGATTGCACTTTTCAACTCCCTGTATCCAAATTCAAATTCAGGCCATGTTGTCATTATTTTACATGCAAGTATGGAAACATGTTTGACTTAGAAAGTAGACAGGACTAAATCATTGACTGACCAGTCATCACATGATTAACTGTTTATACATTATGTTGATTAACTGTTTATACATTATGCCAGAGCAAAATAATCCATATGTACTAGAATGTGTTTACTGTGTGTAACTGTTACTTGTGGGTAACTACTGCTTGTGACATTTGGATTCATCTGTTGTTCCCTCTCTGACTGCATGATCACCGTATAGGTGGCCTTTGTAGTTCTACCATCACAGACTGTAGTCCCCTTTTATCCTATTTTTTAATGGTCAGGACCACCACAGGACCACCACAGAGCAGGTATTATTTGGGTGGTGGGTCATTCTCAGCACTGCAGTAATGCTGATGTGGTGGTGGTGTGTTGGTGTGTGTTGCACTGGTCTGAGTGGATCAGACACAGCAGTGCTGGAGTTTTTAAACACCTCAGTGTCGCTGCTGGACTGAGAATAGTCCACCAACCAAAAATATCCAGCCAACAGCGTCCTGATGATACCGGTGACATACTGAGTGCATTGTGATTTCATCATAAGTATACTGTATTTCCAAAGGTATTCACTCACGCATCCAAATCATTGAATTCAGGTTTTCCAATCACTTCCATGGCCACAGGTGTATAAAGCCGAGCCCCTAGACCTGCAGACTGCTTCTACAGACGTTAGTGAAAGAATGGGTCGCTTTCAGGAGCTCAGTGAAAAGTCCAGTCGTGAAATTTCCTCACTATTAAATATACCCGTCAATTGTCAGTGGTATTATAACAAAGTGGAATTGGGATTTGCGATTGGGAACGACAGCAACTCAGCCACAAACTGGTAGGCCACATAAAATGATAGCGCAGGGTCGGCAGATGCTGAGGCGCATAGAAAGCAGAGGTCAGCAACTTTCTGCAGAGTCAATCGCTACAGACCTCCAAACTTCATGTGGCCTTCAGATTAGCTGAAGAACAGCAAAGAGAGCTTCATTGGAATGGGTTTCCATGGCTGAGCAGCTGCATCCAAGCCTTGTGTCACCAAGCGCAATGCAAAGTGTGGAATGCAGTGGTGTAAAGTGCCACCACTGGACTCTAGAGCAGTGGAGACGTGTTCTCTGGAGTGACCAATCACGCTTCTCTGTCTGGCCATCCGATGGAGGGGGGATTATGGTGTGGGGCTGTTTTCAGGAGTTGGGCTCGGCCCCTTAGTTCCAGTGAAAGGAACTATAAATGCTTCAGCAGACCAAAAGACTTTGTACAGTTTTGTGCTCCCAACTTTGTGGGAACAGTTTGGGGACGGCCCCTACTTATTCCAACATGACTGTGCACCAGTGCACAAAACAAGGTCCATAAAGACACGGATGAGCGAGTTTGGTGTGGAAGAACATGACTGGTCTGCACAGAGTCCTGACCTCAACCCGTTAGAACACCTTTGGGATGAATTAGAGCGGAGACTGTGAGCCAGGCCTTCTCGTCCAGCATCAGTGTCTGACCTCACAAATGCGCTTCTGGAAGAACGGTCAAAAATTCCCATAAACACACTCCTAACCCTTGTGGAAAGCCTTCCCAGAAGAGTTGAAGCTGTTATAGCTGCAAAGGGTGGGCCGACATCATATTAAACCCTATGGATTAAGAATGAGATGTCACTCAAGTTCATATGCGTTTGAAGGCAGACGAGTGAATACTTTTGATAATATAGTGTGTATGAAAATCCACTGCAGTAAACCTTTTACATACATAATTTGTTGAAGGAAAAAAAAGCTAAATCAAGAAAGAAAATAAATGCTAAGAATCTTAGTTTTAATGTGATATCCACTGTGATCCATGTGTGATCAGTGCCCCAATATTGCACCTTCACCAACTTGATTTGAAGCCTGACCTTTGTCAGAAGGTCCAGTAACATCCTATTTACCAACCTTAATCCTGTTCTGCAGTTTCTAAAAGCAAACTGTTGCACCGTTCTAGGTGCAAGAGCTGTTTGATTTTGTTCAGTATGAGGAGGAACATGGTTTCTGAGGATCTGTCTGAGTGGGTTGTTATTATAAAATGTATGCGTCATTGTCTAATGGTCACTGTTTTTATTACAGATATAGATGAGTGTGGTACTGAGCTGGCACGCTGTCCGTCCAACACTTACTGCTTCAACACTGACGGCTCATACGAATGCAGGGGTGAGTGGTGAGACATATAAATGAGAATAAGAATAAGGTTTTTATGTTACTGAAAGAGATGTGTGCTTTATTCCCGGACACATATGAGAATTTTATCCTTGATTCTGATTTTAAGGAGCTAAATTTCTGCCATCCTGCAATTCAGATTTTTACTGTCTTCTTTTTACTTTAAAACTGCTGCTCAACTTAGGCATTCACTCTTGTTTTCAAACTGGCTGGCTGTGTCTTTTAGGACAGATTTAAAAGTTGTTGTTAGTTTTTAAAGATCTGAATGGGTTTAAAACACCTCACAGAATATCTGCCTGTGTATGCTCCAACATGTGATCTTGGAGGTGGAGATCCTGGCTTTCTGCAAATACCTTTTTATAAAATACAGAAAACGTTTTTCATCTATTGTTACTCCACTTAATTTAATTTTCATTTTTCAACATTTATTTGTTCAGTTTTATTTTCTTATTGCTGTTATTACTTTATTACCTCTCTCTAAAGCACTTTAAGCTGCTACTTGTATGAAAAGTTCTATAAATAAAGATTATTAGTAGTATTTTTATTGACAGCTATGAACTGTCAGATACGATTGTCAGTTCTAAATGAGCAGATTTCTTAAACTTGATATGCTTCTCAGGCTATATTGTTGGTAGGATTTATTTGACAGCTTTCCTTGTCTAGGTTGTGACCAGGCGTGTGTAGGCTGTATGGGCAGTGGTCCTGCTCGCTGTAAGAAGTGTGCTCGAGGGTACAGACTGACTGGAGCCAAGTGTCTCGGTAAGTCTCTTGTGTCTAGTATCTTGTTCACCTGCTCTCTGTTTTTGTTAAATATTCCAGATGCGTGGCTCCTTGTTTGTAAATGCTCGTGTTTATTATTTAAATGTTTGCCCATCCATTTGCATGAGGCATCCAATATCAACACTCTTTGATGTGATCATTGTTGTTTCTCACACAGTAAACCCTCAGGCCAGTGGCTCCTTGTCTACAGATGGTCCACAGAAATATTGAGTGGTTCATTAGATCAGTAGAAATATTTATAAATCCCAGTTGGAAGCTCTGTGGTTAGAGCAGCAAACAGGCCACACCACATGTCACAAGAACACAAATAAACATTTACATTTTCATTTACACCATTTAGCCGATGCTTTTATCCAGAGTAATGTAAGATTTACTTACTTTACCATGAACGGTCATGGGCTGGAGGTTAGAGAACCGGCCCTGTGACCAGAAGGTTGGTGGTTCGATCCCCAGAGCCACCAGTACATGACAGAGGTGACTTTGAGCAAGGCACCAACTGCTCCCTGGGTGCTGTGGATATGGTTGCTCACTGCCCGTGTGTGTGTGTGTGTGTGTGTGTGTGTGTGTGTGTGTGTGTGTGTGTGTGTGTGTGTGTGTGTGTGGTTTTACTTCATGGATGGGTTAAATGCAGAGGTGAAATTTCCCTGTTGTGGGACTAATAAGGTTTGCTTGGCAATGAAATAGTGTATAGTGTGAGTAATATTGCAGTGTTGGTTAGTTGCTCCCTCTGAAACGTATGTGCACATAATATGCCACAGAATATTATTCTGCATTTTTAGGTGTGGTAAACCTTTAAACTGGCCAGAAATATATGGTATGTACACTGCTCAAAAAAATAAAAGGAACACTAAAATAACACAAATACACAAATGTAAATCAAAATTATCCCATGGAGGTCTGGATTTGGAATCATAGTCAAAATAAAATTGGAAAATCTAATTACAGGCTGATCCAACTTCAGTGGGAATTCCTTAAGACAAGTTAAAATGAGGCTCAGTATTGTGTGTGGCCTCCACGTGCCTGTATGACCTCCCTACAACGCCTGGGCTGCTCCTGATGTGCTCAGTCGGATTCAGGTCTGGGGAACGGGCGGGCCAGTCCATAGCTTCAATGCCTTCATCTTGCAGGAACTGCTGACACACTCCAGCCACATGAGGTCTAGCATTGTCCTGCATTAGGAGGAACCCAGGGCCAACCACACCAGCATATGGTCTCACAAGGGGTCTGAGGATCTCATCTTGGTACCTAATGGCAGTCAGGCTACCTCTGGCGAGCACATGGAGGGCTGTGCGGCCCTCCAAAGAAATGCCACCCCACACCGTTACTGACCCACTGCCAAACCGGTCATGCTGAAGGATGTTGCAGGCAGCAGATCGCTCTCCACGGCGTCTCCAGACTCTGAAGAGCACAGGGCGCCAGTGGTGAATTTACCAATCCTGGTGTTCTCAGGCAAATGCAAAGCGTCCTGCACGGTGTTGGGCTGTGAGCGCAAGCGCCACTTGTGGACGTCAGGCCCTCATACCATCCTCATGGAGTCTGATTCTAACCGTTTGTGCAGACACATGCACATTTGTGGCCTGCTGGAGGTCATTCTGCAGGGCTCTGGCAGTGCTCCTCCTGTTCCTCCTTGCACAAAGGCGGAGGTAGCGGTCCTGCTGCTGGGTTGTTGCCCTCCTACGGCCTCCTCCACGTCTCCTGGTGTACTGGCCTCTCTCCTGGTAGCGCCTCCAGCCTCTGGACACTACGCTGACAGACACAGCAAACCTTCTTGCCACAGCTCGCATTGATGTGCCATCCTGGATGAGCTGCACTACCTGAGCCACTTGTGTGGGTTGTAGAGTCCATCTCCTGCTACAACGAGTGTGAAAGCACCACCAACATTCAAAAGTGACCAAAACATCAGCCAGAAAGCAGAAAGGTACTGAGAAGTGGTCTGTGGTCCCCACCTGCAGAACCACTCCTTTATTGAGTGTTTCTTGCTAATTGCCTCTCATTTCTACCTGTTGTCTGTTCCATTTGCACAACAGCTGTGAAATTGATTCACAATCAGTGTTACTTCCTGACTGGGCAAGTTGATTTCACAGAAGTGTGATTGACTTGGAGCTATATTGTGTTGGTTAAGTGTTCCCTTTATTTTTTTGAGCAGTGTATTATTTAATAATAATGATGGATAGAGTGTAGATTGAAATACTAGACTGAAAGTTCTCCAGTTTTTCAAGATTTTTTTAAAACATCGACATTATTAAAAGCTAAATAACACTGTATGTCTGTTTATAATAATTTCTTGACAAGTTTTCTGCCTCAAGATTCAATCACTTTTTTTTCAATTCTTTTTCAGTTCATTATTTTGGACACATCTAACGTTTATCATAGCATCATAATAGAATCATTTTAGGATCATGCACTTTTCACATTATTGAAAGTAGTGATCCCAAACTTGGTAGTGAAGTTGGAAACATTCTGTCAAATGCAAACCAACCCAGCGCACCAAATTGCTACTCACTGCAAGCAAGAAAGCCTAATGAGCACTTGTTCCAAATCGGGCCTGACATACATGAAAATTTTGTGGCCAATACCAGTACCGATCTTCAGGGTCTGAAAACCAAATAAATCTTAAACTCATATTTAAATTTTATACTCTAGTAGTTTTAGTTAAAATTGACTAAAGTGACGGTCTAAATTATGATGGTCATTTTTTAACTGAATTGTGAAATATTGATTGTTCTTAACAGTGGTGTTGTTTTTTAACTCAAAAATTGGAAACAGCAGAAATAATGTAAATATTGTGGCACTGGGCCGGAGCTACCCTGAATTCTTTACAGTTTGGTCCGACTGTAGTCCTGAATAATGTTCCATTAATGTTATATTTATCTGCTTGAAATGTTTATTCTGTATGATTAAACTGCATTTTGTCATGTACCCTTAATGGACCTCGCTGCCATCAGCATGATTGAGTGCTGCATGCCAGATTAAAAACTGTTAATAAAGTAATAAAACTAGTAGGAAGAGTAGAGAGAAAAATTAATTAGAGATAAATTCAGGCCAAAATCTGTTACATGTGAAAGACAAGCTGTAAAAAAAAAACTAATAAGAAACCAGAGCCCAAACAATTGTTGAGAAAATAACAGCCAACGTGAATTATTACATGTTCTTTCCATTTCAGATGTTGATGAGTGTAAGGAAAAAGCAATAGCATGTCCCGGACTGAATGAGGCCTGTTTTAATGAAGAGGGATCTTTCCGCTGTGAGTGTGCAGAAGGCTTCATACGGAGAGACAGCATCTGTGTGGAGAACCTTCCACCCTGTGAGTAAAACACATGCCGAGTTGTTTTGAACGTATTCTTTCCTTCACTTAGATTTAAAGGAAAGCTTGCAGAATAATGTCACTATATATAAAGATTGCTACAAAATCTGTACCTTAATGATAATAGAAGTTAATTGCAATATTTTGGGATGGTATTTGTGTTATTGTAGCAGATGGAATACATGTGAGTGAATGAGAGGGAGGCAGGTGGAAAGGTGAAGATGCAAGGAGTAGCGGTCGTAAAGGTGGATGACTTCAAATATCTTGGGTCAACCACCCTGAGTAATGGACAGTGTAGAAAAGAGGTGAAGAGGGTGCAGGCAGGATGCAGTGGGTGGAGACGGGTGTCAGGGCTGATGTGTGACAGAAGGATAGCAGCAAGAGTGAAAGGGAAGGTTTACAAGACAGTAGTGCGTCCTGCTATGATGTATGGTTTGGAGACTGTGGCTCTGTCTAAAAGACAGGAGGCTGAGCTGGAGGTGGCGGAGATGAAGATGCTGAGATTTTCGTTGGGAGTGACAAGGATGGACAAGATTAGAAATGAGCAGATCAGAGGGACAGTGAAGGTGGAGCAGTTTGGAGATAAAGCCAGAGAGGCCAGGTTGAGATGGTTTGGACATGTGTTGAGGAGGAATAGTGGATATATTGGGCAAAGAATATTGGAGATGGAGCTGCCAGGTAGAAGGAGAAGAGGTAGACCTCAGAGAAGGTTTATGGATGTAGTGAAGGTGGACATGGAGATGGCTGGTGTAAAAGTAGAGGAGGCAGTGGATAGGGCAAGATGGAGGAAGATGATCCGCTGTGGCGACCCCTAAAGGGAGCAGCCGAAAGAAGAAGAAGAAGATTTGTGTTATTGTAGCCTTCCAATAAAGGATGGTAAGCACATTTGGGTAAGTATCCAGCAGAATAATAGAACATCCTGTCTTGGTTATTTATTTATGTATTTTTTTATAGCGGGTTCCTCTGCTGGCAGGTGAAGTATGTTCTGGACTCCTTTGGTGTAGTGCCCTACAGGAACACACCAGAGATAAACACAAGAAATGTGCTAACTATTCACTTTAAAGCCGATCTCAAGGTGGTGAGAAATTTAAGGTGCAGCACTAATTTCTCTCCCTCTGGCCAAATATGATGTTGAATCTGAGTACAGGACAAATGCCTCTCCTCCATTTAGTCATGCATAGAGTTTTGCGTGATTAGTAATATTTAATAAACTCAACAAAGGGATGGCTGTGGTGTAGCTGGCAAAGAGGAAGTATCGATCCGTCAAGTTAAAATAAAATAAATAAATAAATATCAGGACTGTCAAAGTTAACACCGCTCATTTTTTAACGGCATTAATACAATTTCTTATTTTTTATGCTTTAAATCATTTGTTCTAGGTGAAGCCCAGTGTTTTGCACAATAAATTTGACATTTGCTTAAGTTATTAAAATATTTATTACTGATTATATAATAAATACTAATACATACAGTAAATAAACAAAAATAAGTTCTTAAGCATCTAATAAATATAATCCAACACGTAAACCTTTTTTGTGATGCAGAATGTAGATTTTACCAAAATAAAATATTTTTTTAAATGTAATTGTATAAATATCAGGTATTGGTATCAGTACTCAGTATCGGCTGATACTAAAGGATCAGGTATCGGTATTGGAAATGGAAAAAATGGTATCGGTACAGCTCCGTTTTAAAATCTTTCTTTGAGATCAAATTTGTACAGATAAGACATAATACGGTTATTAATCCCAGTTAATTATTTTAAATAAATTGACAGCACTAATAAATACTTTTTGTCTCCGTAGCATTTCTGTACATTTCTCTACCGTTTCATTTACGTTGCATTCTAACAAAGATGCCGCTGTTGATCCCTCCCTGCAGCTGGTCCAGAGAAAGGCTTATTCGATGACATGACTGACGACGAGGTGCTGGTCCTTCAGCAGATGTTTTTCGGTGTGGTGATCTGCGCACTAGCTACACTAGCTGCTAAAGGAGACATGGTATTCACCGCTATCTTTATCGGGGGTGTGGCAGCCATGGCGGGCTACTGGCTCTCGGAGAAGGGCGACCGCATGCTGGATGGCTTCCTGAAAGGGCGTTAATCCACGAGCTGCTCAGGAACTCGAGAGCGTGGGAGTGACTACTGGACTGCAAGCCTATCAGAAGACAGAAACTTGAAGAAGTGGGAGGTTGACAGGAGTGGCTAAAGGAGTGCAAGCCAATCAGGGATGTGGAAGATGAACAGAGGAAGGGTGACGATGGCAGTGCTACCGTGTCGAGGGCATTGTAAGAGGGGGTTATGCTAATGGATTGTACTATGCTAATTTATATGCTGTTTCCACAGTACAGTTTCTCTGCTGCTCACTGTAAGAGACTCTACTTAGGGAATTTTTAAATACATTTGAGCCAGATCAACATATTGAACAGCTGTTTAGACTGCACTGACGCTTGGCAGGTAATAGAACATGTTGCTGTATGTTGGCTTAGGCGTGACCCTTGTCAGAACATACAGCGGCGTAGCATAAAGCTGATCACTTCTACAGTTTTAGTTTATGATTAAATGCTCAGAATGAGAATGTTGAGACCATGTTCACTTTGTTTTATTATTTTATCATTTCTAACTTGATTTAGACGTTTTGAGCAAACCTAGAGCACCGATGAGTGAATCTGAAGCTATAGACAGAGCGATCCATAGAAAGCTTGACCCAGCGAAGACGAGTATGTATGAATTTTCATAATGAAGAGTTCTGTGCAAAAGTCAGATCACCTTTCATTTGTTACATTTCCAGTCAAATCTCTGGACATTAAGTACAAGTTCTTTATTTTCAAGAGATAGTCCACTTGCATAGAGAAAAAAAGGAGTTTCCAAAATTGATTAAAAGAAAATAGAGAAAATGGGGCTCCTAACAACTGTGCCCCCAGTCTGGTAGATCACCAAAACGGCTACCGTCAGATATACAGCACTGAAAGCTTTCATCTTTGAGAAAAAGAAGATTTTGAAAAAAAATTCACAGGTGTTTCTGTCCATCCGTCCACTGTGGGAAGAAAACTGAACACAGAGTTGAAAGACTGTAGCTGTAAAAAACATTACTGAGAAAAGTAAACAGCCACATGAAGAGAAAAGTTGTGAATTGAACAAAGACGCTGATGGTGTGAAGGCAAAGGGAGGACAAACTCAACACTGAAAATTCTAATACTATATTTAGTTGTGGCTTCTGTGTCATTTTCTGTTCTGTATGTTTTCTGGTAACAGATACGTTTTCTGACTTTAGCACAGCACTCGCACTCTGTCTGTTGGGAAGAATTGGTTCATTTGTAGTTTACTGAGCAGCAAGAAATGGAACTGTAACCAGTAGTATTCTTACTTACAGACTCTTTCTAGAGAAACAATGCATTTATGCAAGGTGACCTTACATTGCACTTCATTTATTGTTGCTTAGATCTGCTGTTTTTTTTTTTAATCCAATGTTAATGTCTATTTATGTATTATTTAAGCAGATCATCATTTTCTGCTGTTAATGATTCATTCAGGTATAAAAGTGTATTTATACGTTCTTAGTTTCAAAAGCTTTCAGTAGAAGCTCAAATGCTGGTATCACTGGAGATCGAAAGAGCCTCTTTTAAATTCCTGCTGCACCCTCTAATATGAATACTAGTGGAAGGCCTTTGCGTGAAGGAATATTCCAGCATTTTTCAGCCCAACCTCCATTTGCATACTGGACGGACGATCACCATGGACAATTCTCCCATGATTCTCATTGATTTCCATTATAATTTTGTTAAAAGTTCATCAGGTTGTCCATTTCTTTTCTAAGTTCAGGGAAACGTGTCAAGTGGCTGTGGTGCCTGACTGTATGATATGGATGCAGCAGATGGAGTTTAGGTTGAAAATGCTAGTTCCCTTTTATGTCCTACTGATCCAACTACAAACCATGGAGAAACTTCCAGTTTTAGTTCTCTGAATCTGCATATTTATTCATTTGTATGATGGTATAACCTGCATGAGCTTTTTATCCATACTTAGTTCATAAAAGAACCCTCAAAATGATCAGCCACCAAGACAGAGGGGTGAAAAAAACAATGTTGCGTGGAGGCACGAGTTGGCGAGCTAATTTCAAGTCAAAAGAAGTCATTTGAAGTAGCTTGGCAACCCATATATTCATCTTCATAGTCTACCTCCCAGTATGTTTTACATTTTTAAATCTGCCACCTGAAAAATAATGATAGATTGTACTGACTTATCCACTCTATGATAAAGCAGTGGAGAGATTATTTAATTAAAGCCTATTTAAGTGACCCAACAGTCTTTTTCTTTCTTTTCATATTTTGAAGGAGCTGAAATCAGTAGGTCACTGCTGTCTGGACAGAACTTGTTAACTTCACAGAGGTAAAAACATTCCTGACTTTATTATATGATAAGTGATGGATTTTATTCCAAGTAATTCTTGGCCATTTCTGTCTCTCTGTTCTTTATGAAATGGCCAGATGACATATTCATTGTGGAAATGTCTGAGTTGTACAGTACACTCATAAATCACATGGGGGATTTTAAAAAAATAAAACAGGGCATTTTATTTACATACTCTAAATATTTTCACCTTTTTATGAAACAGATATGAAAGAACAAGAGCTTAATAAAATGGTTATTAGTTCCAGTCCTGGGAACCTCATGCACCTCTTTTTTTTGCATTTCGTTGCTCGAAAGACTTAAAAATGACCTAATTTGAAAGACGTTTGAGCAGAAAAAACAGGCAAGCGTCTCCAGGACTGAGACTCACAACGCTGACCGTTATCATGTCTTTCACCTTGACAACAGCCAAAAAGTAATTATATTCAGTTACAAGTAAAATACATAATACATGAATACACATTTAATATTTGACTTTGGATTTGTCTTCAACAAACACTTCTCAGGATATACTACATTAAAGGAAAGGTTCACTAGTTTGTTACTGTGCATTGACCACAAGTATAGGCTATCTAGTTTGCTTTGTCTTATGACTTATGCTGCTATAATTAAGGGTGAACTGTAAGATGGCCAAAGGATCATATTCCTATTATATTTCTAGATATCTGAATGACTTCAATACGTTAGCGAACAGGTACTGTATCATAATTAGAAATTAAGGCCAGATGTGAACATTTTGTAGCTGATACCAAAGTTAAGATGATATAAATAATTGCAGATATAGTTTTATATCTATACTTTCATTTTATACTCCAGTAGTTTTAGTTAAACAGTGTTTTCCTGACTGACACGATTGTCTGCCAGTAGACTGAGAACTACGAAAGAAATCAGAGTAAGAGTTTGCATGCACTGAGAAATCTGATTACTGAGCTAAAATCCAGCTCCGGATTTCTTAATTGGATTTCTAGATCGGAGTATGGCGTTTACATGACCATTTGAACAATCAGATAACTAGAAATATGATTACGATCAGATTTTTGAGTGCATGTAAACACACTCAATAATATGTTAAATAATGGGCGTAGAGCTACCCAAAATTCTTTGGGTTTTTGGTATAACTGTCTGAGGTCTCCCCCGAACCCACAGGTTTGAACCCTGGCAACCCACAAACACTAAAATTGGTAATTATCTGCTATGTTTTAGACAGTGCTGATAATACTTCGGGTCATCATTATCGGCCAATATATCACCCAGCCAAAATATGAGTTGGGCTCTATTAACATTACTGAAGATCAGTTGTTAGATCACAACACCTTCAATTTACCTACAAAACTTTCATTCAAAACATCTCGGATTAGTCATGCTGTGATCTCCCTTCATGCAAACTCAATTTCATTAGTGGACTGTCTATCAGGAAAGTTGCAAAATGAAACATCCTGAGTCTCAGAACAGCCAGGAAAGCTTGTTGCCCTCAGACTTAGAGCACAGAAGTTGTTGACATTTGTAATTTTGCTTTTTGCCCCGTGTATCTTTTCTTGGAATATCCATGATGGCCAGGAATGTTGGACCTAAAACCTTTTTTAAAAGGGAAACAAGTGTTGTTGTGGTCAGAGCCCTAACTGCTCATGATTCTCCCACAGCCAAGTGTGATAGTCATTCAGCTTGTGGTCATTTGGAGTGACCTGAAAAACAGAAAAGAGGGTCCACATAGAGGAAAATGAGTAATGAATCCACTGTTCATGAGGAAACTATTCTAGAAAACCGTCTTTGTGCTTTTTTAATGGGTGACTACTCTCTAAGTGTGTGTGTGTGTGTGTGTGTGTGTGTGAAGTCTCACCTCTCTCCACTCTCCTATACAGAATATGCGGTAGGAGTCATTGCCATATTTGCCTATTCCATGCAACTCGATAGGATATCTCCATGATTTAGTGAGGTACTCATCTAAAGGAAAAAGTGAACACATAAGCAGGATCTACGTACAGGTGATCGATCCTAGGTCTGCTGTAATAATCAGCAAGTTTTCTGTAACTGTTATAAAAAAATAATAGACGTATAAACCCCAAGTTAATTAAAATGATTTAATCAATAGAACAACTTATTTGTTCTGCAAGGGTTATTCTGTAAATGTAATGTTTTGTGCAAAGAACCATTTGATTAAACCAAGATGCACAAGGGAAAAAGGTTCTGCTCTTGTTACAGGTCATAAAACCCTTTTCAGTACTGTATAGAATGCTGTTTGTTGAGAGTGGAGCTAGCCAGCGTTTGCTTCTTCCAGGTCACATGAAGTGCCACTGCATCTTTTCCAACAGCGGCTAACGCAACATTAATAACTGAACACGCTTGACTGAGAATGCTTATTGCCAATTCTGTCACGTCAGCTAACAGACGCACATATTGAATAGAATCACGCTGAGCAATTCGGGGACAGGGAGGGCCAATTATGCTGTCTTGGACTCCCAACCACAGATGGATGCAGCATCGCTGGGGATCGAATTTATGACTGCCTGACTATAGTACTAAAGCTTGGTGTGCCAGTCAGAAGCCCCAATTCCCGACTGACAATAAGTTCTACATTACTGGAGTGAACATGGTGTGGTGTCTTAGAAACCAACGCATTCTCTGAATTCATTAAATCAAGCTGGCATTCCAGCAGATACATGCACTGAGAGCGAGGCCAATCAGGTGATCCACCTAGCTATTTCGTGGTAACAGTAAATATTCTCAGACCAGAGGTCTTCAGCCGAATGCAGCTTTTGGTCTACAGTTATGAATTCACTGGTAGTTATTTGAACCGTTTGTCTTGTGCAAATGCTTGAAGTCCCCTGGTCAACTGACATGTTTTCTTGTTTTTGTCTGTTGTGAAAAGTTGACACATCCACTTCAGAGAACAAACGTAAGTGAAATGTGTTGCAAGTCTTAGTGGACAGTCTTTATTTCTTTGCTGAGTTATATTGTTGGTAAACAATAATATATAAAGCCTTTTGAACTGTGCTTATTTCTTTAAAAAATTAATTATTTCACTTAGAAAAAAAAAATACTATTACCAGGGGACCCAATCTTTTTGATTCTTTTGCAACTGTAACATGTTACCCTGCTAGTGTCATGCCTACCAGTAATTACAAAATCCAGGACCAGAAACTGAATTTAAGATCCATATTTTAAGGCTTAAATTGATGCACTGCCTGAGAAACTATACTATGTTATGTACTGTGATGTAGGCTGGTATATTAATGCTCAAACCACATAGGAACAGTATCTCCTGGCAAGCTTATCCTAAGCAGCACCACCCACTCTGAAAAAAAGTGTGTGTGGAAGAAAAAAACACACCCAGTTTTGAAATGTCATCCTTTAACTTTCCATGAATGTTGCATCTGGTACGCTTGGGATTGCATCTTTGGACACCTGAACATAGTTATTCATAATAACTGTACAAATTCAAGCAAACAATCATGCAATCTTCTTGGACACATACTGGCAGGAGAGTGGGTCATACTTTAAACATGGCATTGCCATAGGATGCCACCTTTGCCAGAAGTTAGTTTGTGAAATTTCTGTCTTACTAAATCTGCCCTGGTCAATTGTAAGTGCCATTATTGTGAAATAGAAGCGTTAGGCATAACTCAGGACTCAGGAGCAGTGGAGACAAGTTCTCTGTAATGATGAATCATGCCTCACTATCTGGCAGATGCCAGAAGAACACTACCTACCAGAAGGCATAGTATCAACAACAGAGTTTGGTGGAGGAGGGATAATTGGCTGAGGCTGTTTTTCAGGATTTGGGCTCCTTAGTTCCAGTGAAGGTAATGTTAACACTTCAGAATACAAAGTCATTTTAGACAGTTACATGCTTCCAACTTTGTGGCAACAGGTTGGGGAAGACCCTCTTGTCTAATATCAGGCTGACTGACTGACACACTCCAAAATCTTGTGGAAAGCCTTCACAGAACAGTGGAGGTTGGTATAGCCATTGTTGTCCAACAAGCACATACAGGTTTATTGGCCAATTTTACAAACTGACAGTCTGGTTCTGTTATAACTAAGTACTCACTGGAGAAGCGGATGAGCGTTTTGGCTCGGAGGGCGTTGAGGCCAAGAGGCTGCAGAAGCTCAGCCAGAGGCTTCCCATCACTGGCTTGGGTTACCTCAGCAGAGGGGTAACGCTTGAAAAACTGCCACAGCGTTGGTATTGCCAACTTCCCTACACACACACACACACACACACACACACACACACACACACACACACACACACAGTGTTAAACACACAGAGGAAAAATGAGAAAGCAAACACAGATGTACAGTCAACACACAAGTTGTGGATGTCACGATAACCTGGTTAAACTCCATGAACTATGAAAATCATTAATTAAACTTTGTTGGGATGAATTAGTAAAGATTAGTTTCCAATTGGAATGAAAATAATGCATACTGTAAATTCTCTTACAGCTCTCTTACAGTCAGATACAGAGCTTGAGAAAAAGACCCTTTTATATGCACTTTGTTGCTTCATAATGTTTTTGTGACTTTTTAAACACAGTATTTTGTAATCTTTCAAGGGTATGCCTTGTTGCTGACTGTTTAAGGGCCTGTGTCCTACATTCTCTTGTATTTTATTTTTCCCCAGAGGTCCACTAATAACATCTGTGTGGTGTTATGCACCAAAAACAGTCATAATTCATTTTTACTTGACCATTCGACAACTTTCCTTTACCCCTCCCAATTAAACGGACAGAACTTTTCCTTTTTTTTCATTTATGGTTTTCTACACTAATCCATTTTAAACTACTCTGAATAACTTTTTACATCTCAATGATTAAATTATGAGCTAATTTTGAAAAATCAGTGGATTTCTCTTTTAAGAAAAGAAAGACCCAGAAAATAATGAAGACTGCTGTAGAATTACAGAAGAGCCATCAGACAGAAATTCCCAAAATGTATAACCACCAACACACGAATGCTATTAAGAATGCTGTTCAGGACAGTGTGTGTGCGCATGTGTTGTCTTATACATGTACTGTTTTTTCCTTTATTTCTTCATGATAATATTGTAAACTGTTGATAACAATTATTGTGAAATCATTTTTTCAGCAAACGCCTAGATCCAACTAACATCACTGTGTATAGAAGTGTTTGATATTTACCGCTGGTCTTGTTGAGGAATATGGTGGCCACTAGAAGCTTCCATGGGTCGTGAAACAGGGTTTCCTGCACCAGCTTAAAGGGGGAACGAGGTGGAGTCCACTTTCTTAAAGCTTTTCGCTTGGGAGGACTGAGACCTGCAAAGGTCAGAAACAAAGACAAAGTGAGTTTTCACATAGGAACGTTCCAGCTTTTGAACTCAATAAGGCAAGAAAATGTGCAAACCCAGCTGATTGAGAACTTCCAAAACAATGGTGTCAAACCCCCATTTGCGACAGAGAAACCTACCATTGAATGTGGGCGATATGGCGGAAATAAAGTATCACGATACTCCTAGAAATGTTCACAATATACGATGTGATATTTCTTTTTTTCTGACATCTGCGATGTTGGAACAGGCAAACAAAAGAGCCAGTAGCGCTACAACTAAAAAAAATACTAATTAAAAATAAAGATTTTTATTTAATGTTTCATACACCACTGCACTAAATCCACTTACAAGGGACCAATTCTGCTCTCTGTAAATTTAAAGTGAGTTGACGTTCTAGAAGTACTGACGATATAAACCAAAAATCTAATAGTGACATATTGTGACAAAATTTATCACAGCAACCATGAAAATTGTCATATTGCTCGGCCCTACTTACCACCACTCTTGCTGAAGTATGGACTGGTTTTCCGCTTCTCCAACAGTAACTTTGTCCCTAAACAGACAAGCCAACAACTGGTGAAATGAAATAAATGGCACTGCGCATCAGCATAAAACACTGAACAGGACGAAGAGCGTCTAGCACATCAGCGATCGCCCTGATAGGCCGATCTTTCAGAGCTTCGTAAGTCCTCTCGCTACGTTGAGCGACTCAGTGAGCGGTCTGATCAATGGCTGTACACTGCCCGTCAAAAGTTTGGGGACACCCAGTTATGCCTTTACTACAAATGAGCATGAGTTATTTGGCACTCTGCGATAAATGAACTAGACTAACCAAGTTTATTTTAAGGAAACTGACGCCATACACAAATAGGTTGGTTAGGGAACCAGCCTTGTGACCGGAAGGTCGCCGGTTCGATCCCCAGAGCCGACAGCACATGACTGAGGTGTCCTTGAGCAAGACACCTAACCCCCAGCTGCTCCCCGGGCGCTGCAGATTGGGCTGCCCACCGCTCCAGGCAAGTGCGCTCACTGATCCCTAGTGTGTGTGTGCTCACTAGTGAGTATGTGGTGTTTCACTTCACGGATGAGTTAAACGTAGAGGTGAAATTTCCCCGTTGTGGGACTAATAAGGGTCACTTAATCTTAAAATAATGTTTACATTTACATTTCTGGCATTTGGCTGACGCTCTTATCCAGAGCGACTTACAATTTGATCATTTTACACAGGTAGGCGAAGGTGGTGTTAGGAGTCTTGCCCAAGGACTCTTATTGGTATAGTGTAGGGTGCTTACCCAGGTGGGGGATTGAACCCCAGTTCCTACTACAGTTCCACTACACTAACCAACCAATGTTCATGTAACTGCTGCACATACTTTGTTTAAATGAACAGATCAGGACTGCCAGCATGTGTAAGTATTCAGACTAAATCTGGTTTGTTTTGATGAATGTAGTGTTTTTTAGTTGAAATGTTGAGTTATTTCCACAGTGTTTCAGTTGCTGCTATAGCTAACCTGGTATCTGCACCCGTTAAAATATTCCTAATATCGTAATCTAGGTCAGCCTCTGGTGCCAACAAGGATTTTGGTTTGTGATGTGGACGCTTTGTGATTTATATTATTTCCTTATAATGAACCTGGTTAGACTTTAATGTTAAGACATAGCCTGCTTATCAGACACATGGTTTTGAAAAGTGTTACACGGTGAGGTGGTACTCACCACTTTGTGTGCTTCTCACAGGTGAGCAGCTCCCTCCTGTGGCCTTGTTACTCTCCTGTTTCTCTTCCTTTACATCATCCCTTTCCTCTTTCTCCTCCTCTGCTTTGTTCTCTTCTTCACTGTCTGATGCAGACTGCACTGTTAAGACTGGCACTGAAATCTGCTGCCGTTCTGCAGGAGTCACTCTGCCTGAAGATTCCTCTCTTTCACTCTCTGCATCTTCTTGATGTTCTCCTACCTCTTTTTGTTCCTCGCTCTCGGTTTCCTCTCCATGACAACTGTCTTTTGGCCTTTCTGTCTCCTTCTTCTTCTCCTCTCGTTCTGCTCTGTCCATCTCCACGCCTTGGTTTTCCATCAACGCCAAAGCCGGCTCTGGACTGAGGCTTTCTGCAGGTTCCGTTCTCGGTTTTGTTGTTTTCCGTCTCCCCGCTTTCCTCTCCTGTTGAGGTGCTCCACTGCTGCTTTTGGGTGTGGTAAAGTCAAAAGTGTCCAGCTTCAGATGAGCGCATTCCTCCGAGAGCAGGTAGTTCTGGAGCTCTGACTTGGACCTGAAGCGTCTGCCCTGAGGACTTTCATGGAACCAAATTTTATGTTATAGTCTGTTCAGTATCATTTGTTATAATTTCATAATGATGGACACACAATAGCTGGTTTTCCTGGTGCAGCCAGATTGTCTCTTTACATCAGTGTTTCTCAGCCCTGGTACTGGAGGCCCACTGCTCTGCATGTTTTAGTGCTTTTCCTGTTTTAGAAAACACCCACATAAATGCAATAGTAGGCTGTTAAGGAGCTGTGTACTTGGGTCAGGTCTGTTGGGAGCAAGGAAAACACAAAAAGGGCAGGGCAGTGGGCCTCCAGGACCAGGGTTGTGAAACACTGCTTTAAATTATTACTGGATTGGAAGATTTTGTCATGATTCTATATTATTATGTGAAGAATCTTGTTTCATACATCATGAAGTGTAGGATCCGTGTTTGGACTGAATCCTTTTCTCAGTTGGTTGCAATTTGCAATCACACCACTAGATGCCACTAAATGTTACATACTGCACCTTTAAAACCCACCTGATGATGTAGGTGTCCATCCTGCCTGCTGTCTTTCCCTGTTTCCTCTGTCTTGTCTCTCTAGTCCATCCAGGAGGGAGTCCCTCTGTGGCCATCCTGTCTGTTTTGACAGGTGCTGTCTGACTGGATGGCAGTTTGGGGTCAGTGGACTCTTCAACGACCATCTTTTCTCTTCAGCATCTGAACCTACACAACTACACAATGTACAAAAGATGGAGATAATCAGATAAATTCACGAATGACTTTTAATGTTTTGATATATCATAAGAGACTGACATTATATTGGAAGGCATTATTCACAAGGCTACACAAGACATTTTCGTGATGACTGACATAAACCTATACAGATATTCACGGTGGCTTACTGCTACAAGCGTCAGATGTCATAACTCTGGCAGAGATGAAATTACACCAAAAGGTACGAAAACAGTCTTTATGACAACTGATGCTTGTTGGAATAAAGTTATAAAAACATATGAAGGTTTATGTCAGCTGTCATGAAAGGCTTATGTAGGTGTGTTACTAAATAAAAATGATGACTTTATGTCAAAAGCCCATCTCATATATGCTCCATCTGCCAAACTCAAGATACACTATATTGCCAAAAGTACTTGCTCATCTGCCTCCACACGCATATGAACTGGAGTGACATCTCATTCTTAATCCATAGGGTTTAATATGATGTTGGCCCAACCTTTTCAGCTAAAACAGCTTCAACTCTTCTAGGAAGGTTTTCCACAAGGGTTAGGAGTGTGTTTATGGGAATTTTTGACCGTTCTTCCAGAAGCACATTTCCAAATGTGCTACAGGTCCAAAATGCCTCTGAAAGCAACATTAACACAAAAACCATGAGCTGGGAGCCAATGCTAGGCATTGGGTGGAGTGGTGTACTGCACGCCACCACTGGACTGTGGAACAGTGGAAACATGTTCTCTGGCAAGATGTATCACCCCTCACTATCTGACAGTCTGATAGATTAATCTAGGTTTAGAAAATGCCAGGAAAACACTCTCTATCAGAATACATAGTGCCAACAGTAAAGTTTGGTGGAGGAGGGATAATGGCCAGGCGCTGTTTTTCAAGGTTTGGGCTCCTTAGTTCCAGTGAAGGGTAATGTTAATGCTACAGCATACAAAGTCATTTGAGACAATTACATGCTTCCAACTTTGTCACAATAGTTTGGGGAAGTTCTTTCCTGTTCCAAGATGACGTACATCTGTGCACATAGGTCCATAAAGGCATAATTTCACGACTTTGGTGTGGAGGACCTCAACACCACTGAACACCTCTGGGATGCACTGGAATACTGAGGGTTGGGATCAACTACAAATTAACGCCCATGATTGTGGAATGAGATGTTCAGAAAGATCATGTGTGTGATGGTCAGGTGTCCTCATACTTTAGTCAAATAGCTAGTGAGTGCAGTTGCTACTAGGTACTTGGTTGCTTTAACGAGAAACTATTTCTGTGCAAAGCCTATTGCAAAGACTGGTAAATGCTTTAGGAAACGCTGCGTTATTAAAGAAAGAACTACACACTGGTCAAAGGTGTAATGAAGGTCCATCTGTTCTTCTGGCCACGTGTGAGCTTGTTTTGTTTTGGTGGACTCACCTAACACGAATTCCCACGCTGACGAGTTTCAGATTAAGACCCCCAGATCGGCAGTGTTCGCCATAGAAAGACACAGAAATGATGCTGGTGAAATGAACATGTACTGACTGAATTTCTAACTCGCATTTTTCTCAAGTGGAAAGACGCGCTGCTGTATTTTGGAGAGCTGCTCGTTTTTCTTCATGTAACGTCTGGCTGCAGCCATAACCGTCATACCGCCACCTACTGTGCTTCAAAGTTCATTTCCAGAAGACATTACAGTGCTTGTAAGGCAAAGTAAAAAAAAAGGAAAACTAAGGACAGTGAGAAAGAGAAAGAAAGAAAAGCACATTCCAGAAAAAAGAAGGAACAGAATTCGATAAGTGATATAAAAACGAATACATGAAATAAATAAATAAACAAACAAAAAGACACATAATATAAAATAATGGATAGTGCCATGAGGTTCAGAAAGGTTCAACTGAAGTTCAACGATGAATGAAAAATAAGATCGAGTTATAACACGAGAATAACTAATTCTACTCAAAAAGTATAGATTAATGTTACTGAAAGACTTAAAACATTTATAACATTTATATCATTGCATCACTAAAGACTGAAATAAAAGAAATAAGGCCAATGAAAGGGTGAAAAAAGTCCTCAAAATAGGAAGAATTGCAGTTATTACATTGCCATATTAAAAACACTCGAAATACTTCTCTCATATGCGTTACTCTAATGCTTATTTTACGCTCGTATTCTTTCTGGCCCTTTTTCAAAACACGAAACGTAATTCGCGTGACTTTTATTTTGAAGTTTGATCCAAGGGACCGTTAGCAACATCGCCGTTGTATCACAGTAAAGACCTGTTGATATCAACATCGAGCGAGCAGCTTTGGACAGACTAGTTAACTTTTAACGGGAAAAACGACAATGCGAGCTGTTCCCACATGGATAGACAAAGTGCACGACCGTGACAAGGTCGAGCAATGGTAGGACTGCCTCATTTCTTTGCAGGCTCTTGGTGTTTGTACGGCTCTCGCTCACTGGATGTGGTTAGCAACGGTGGTTACTATGTAAACCACTAGAGGGGCTTGTCAAGATAGGCAGGCTAAGCTAACGTTAGCTGGGTTACCTTTACCTGGAAAACGTAGATAATAAACGGTTTGTTTAGTAGCTATAAGGTCGCAAGACGACAGTTTCGCTAGCCTCACCTTTCTGAGACAGATACAGATACAGATAACTACAGTACTAGATCAAATTCAGCAACCTCCTAATTTCATGGTAGTCAGCCAGCGAAACTAGCAAGGGCTATGAAACGTTCTGAAAAAAATATCAAGATTAACTAAGTAATGTAGTTAAACATCGATCTTTCAAAAAATACATACACAATGAAATGGGTGAGATGTAAAGACAGTCACTCAGGGTGGTCTGGTGAGACATGCTCCGTTCCAGGGATGCTCAAAGACTTGTTTACAGTGGTGATAATAGGAACCAGACGTCTGGGGAGTTTAACGCTTCTGAAAGCTCCCTCCCAGAAAGGTAGCGGTATTACATGAAGTGGTTAGATGCTGCCTGGTGCCTGACACGCTGTTTGATCATACAACCCCGTTTCCAAAGAAGTTGGAACCCTGAGCAGAATGTAAATAAAAACAGAAGGCAATGATGTGCAGATCATGTAAACCAGAAAACAATATTGGATGGCTGTGATCTTCAGGCCGTCATGCGGCACTGCTTTAAAACCAGATACGATTCTGTAGTGGAAATCACTGCATGGGCTCCGAAACACTTATGAAAGCAGTTGCCTGTGGACACAGGCTGCTACTACAGCCACAAGTGCAAGTTAAACTCAAGTTAAAAAAACATATAAAAAGGGTCTAGAAATGCTGCCGACTTCTCTGGGCCTGAGCTTGTTTAAGTTGTACTGATGCGTGTAGAAAAATGTCCAAATTTGAAATTCTTTTTGGAAATGATTGACTGCCTCCTCCAGGCTGAAGAGCAACATTTTGCACAGCGTCCCGACTTTTTTGGAAATGGGTTTCTAGTATTGTGATGAAGTTTATTAGGTACATATTTATGTATTTTAATCCATTTGTGGTGGATGGGTACATGCTGGGAAAAACGTAGTATTTCAGAATTATGATTATTTTACTATCATCAACATTACATATAGAAACTCATGGCGCCTGCAGGTTCACTGGTGCTTTTGGATAAGAAATAAAATGTTTATATTTGCTCTGTAGACATCTTAACCCCTGGTTCTTATCACCACCACTGTAAAGAAAACTGAGTCTGTACGTTTTTCTACAATAAACCACGTCATATCAAACCACTTGGGATTAATCTGTTTACATCTCAAGGACTGAAAAATTGGTGGTCTTCCCCTTTAGCGTGGCAGACCAGATGACTTTGGAAGCTTTTTTAATGACATAACTACACTCTCATAGAGAAACAGTTAATACAGTAATCTTTGTGCGTTGTAGCTTGTCTAACCTGAGATGATACATCTGTCATATGTTACACAAATCAGGTTGAATCTCTTTGATTTATTGATTATTGATTCTCTGTGTGGCAGCATTTATGACCTGGCCTTCAAACCAGATGGCAGTCAGCTGATAGTAGCAGCTGGAAATAGAGTACTGGTATGTGAAACCTCTTCTACTTATGTTATAACTAACATACATTAGCCTTTATGGCCAAAAGAGTGTAGACACCTGCTCATCCAGAGTTTCAAATCAAGGGTGTTGGTAGGGAGTTTGTCTCCCTTTGGTGCAGTTACAACCTGTACTCTTCTGGGAGGGCTGTACTCTAGATGTTGGAACATTGCTGTGAGAATTTGATTGCATTTAGCCACAAGTGCATTAGTAAGGTACTGATGTTGGATGATTAGTTCTGGAACACTACTCCAACTCATTCCAGAGGTACAGGATGGAGCTCCATCACCCCATAAAGTGCAGTTCCATTGCTCCACATCCCAAAGCTACCCCTCAAGCTGATTCTTTAGGCTCATGTGCAGAGCTTCATATTCTGTTAACATTAACAGGGCTTTTCTGTGAAGATTGTACAGGCTGTGTATGCTTAGTGGAACACCTATCAGCAATGTGTGCACCTTAAAGGGGCTGAATTCACTCATGACATGTGTCTGGATACTTTAGGACATATAGTGCAAGAAATATTTCCCATACTTAAAAAAAAAAGCAGCAGGCGACTTTCAATGGGGAGTTTTTTTTGAAAAAGCTGACTGCTGATGAATGCTGGTGTGATCTCCCTGTAGTAGCGATGTTTCTGCTCATGTAAAATGTCTCCTGCAGGTTTATGACACAGCAGATGGAACGCTTATACAGCCACTGAAAGGACACAAAGACACTGTGTACTGTGTGGCCTACGCTAAGGATGGTGAGAGCTTTCCATGCAGGTTTCTTTTGTGGTCTATGTAGCGTGCAGCTTTTAACCTCATATTGTACGACTTCTGCTTCCCTTTGGTCAGGAAAACGATTTGCATCAGGCTCTGCAGACAAAAGTATCATCATCTGGACATCGAAACTGGAGGGCATTCTCAAATACACGTGAGCGTTTACTACCTTATGAGTTGTTTATGGTCGTTGGGATCGCTAAACTCTTTGATGCTTTTAGGCACAGGAGTTAATAGATGAGCTCGTTTACTCGTTAACTCTTGTGCTTAAATGCATCATTAACACTTTTCACATTTCTTCTGTTTTTATCTGTATTCATTTTATTCTAACGCTTGTCTTGATGTATAAGCTTTTTCAGTTATTATGGCATCCTCTACAGCTCCGTTTATTGTTCTGGACACATCTAAATTTCCTTACAACCTCCTAGTGTTAAACTGAATCATCTCACAGCAGTAAAGATTAACAGGACAAGCACATTACGATCATTTTATATTCATCTATGCACGTAAAATGGTATATTATTGAAAAGTCCTCTCATGAATTCCAAACTTCTGTGCAGTTCTGTGTGGCAGGTCAGTTATTTAATTGGCCGACGTCTGAAGGAAAAGAAATATTATACGTTTAATGTAAATATATAGACTGTAACATACACATATACATCTGTGTAACATATGTAGCAACTTAAATTCAGTAAATGTGAATCCAAAGTTCGCTGCTCTGGTTTTGTGCTGGAGCAGAGAGGCTGACAATGGAAGCTTGCAACCCCACCAGATAACACTGAACTGCACACCTAAATCATTACACAGTTGCCTTCAACCAAGACTTCAACCAAGTTTTTTCTTTTTTAGAAAGTTCAAAGAGTTGCTTATGTCTTTTCTGACAGTGTAAGACGTACTGTTGTCTTTTACACCTCCATTAAAACTCTATACATTATGTCTCTCACAGCCACAATGACTCAATTCAGTGTGTAGCCTACAATCCTGTCACGCACCAGCTTGCCTCTTGCTCCTCAGGGGACTTTGGTGAGTATGCTTGCATGCTGTATTATGTTGAGGTGGGTTATATGTTATGCATATGAGACATCGACACAATGTTGATACACATCTTCATGTATGAGGTTTGTGAACAAGCTGATGATTAAATGCACCAGCAAAACATTAATGACATTTTAAAAAACTATTAAAACTATGTGCATAATGACAGTTGACAAAAGTAAACTAGTGAAAGTAAAGTAAAGAAGTAAAAGCAAAAAATTGAGAAAAGTAAATAAATGAAAGGAGATAATGGCATAACAGGCTGACATCAACGTTTCTGTAAATATAACCTGGTTGTTGTTTACAGGCTCCTTAAAGTTGGTCTACATCTGTCTTGTTTGTGGTACATGCGGTTGTTTTGTGTTCTGTAAATTCTGATGATAAAATAATAAACCCAGTAATTTATCCTGATAATGTTTCCGTATTGCGCATTCCTGTTGTGCCGCATTCAAGATGTGGTCCAGGCTGAAACAACCCGCGAATTTAAACATGAAAATTAAAAAGATTTAGGCGAATACATTTAAACATGTTGGTTTTTGTGACATCACAAAATCAAAGATGATAACTAGATGTAATTCTGGTGAGGAGAGGTTTGGAAATGGATAAGTGAACACATGGAGATACATGTAGTCACTGTTGATTGTATGAATGTATTTGTGTTTATTGTGCTTTTAGTATTATTTTTTATTAGTTTTGCTCGCTAACCAGATGAATAGATTGAAAATGTAATTTTCTCAGGAGCCTAAGACTTTTGCTTAGCACTATATGAGGCTTCAGCCGTGACTGATAGGATGTGTGCTGGATTTGGTCTTTAGGTCTTTGGTCTCCAGAACAGAAATCTGTCTCCAAGCACAAAGTCAGCAGCAAGATCACATGTTGTGGGTAAGTAAACAGGGGCCTTGTTCACATTAGGCAAAGGTACGCAACCACCTAGGGCCCCCAAGAGCCAAGGGTCCCGTACATATATATATGATGTGTGTGTGTGCGTGTGTTTGTGTGTGTGTACATACACACACACACACACATACACTCCTGTGCAGAAAAAGGGACCCAAGTCCAAAATGGCAAAGGCTTTTAATGGACTTAACATCATATCATTAGTCAGTAAATCAGCAAGAATTAAACAGTTACACAAAGAAACTTAATATAGGATGGCTTTTGTATTATTTCTTTAAATGCTGAAGTCTTATGAATAAACTTGCAGACAACCTTTTACAGAAAGAAGAGTCAGTATTATTCCATTCAGCGCTGATGGCTTCAAACAGTTTAAATCCACTTCCAAGCTAGTTTCTGTTGAATGCGAGACCAAATATTTACTATAGGTTTTATATCTGGACTCTGACCAGGCAAAAACCATCAGTACAAACTATTAGTATTTTGGGCTTGGTGCATTGTTTTGTAGCGTACTTTGAAAAAAACTTATTTGCAATTGTAGCACTTCTTTTCAGTCATTTCAGTGCAGCTCCGCCACATAATCATAGTTATAATGGACTCTTTAAGACACGTGATTCAGCATTAATCTACACTTTTGAGACGTTCTTTGATGCGATTTTTTTGGTTGTTCTAAAGGAAAATCAAAGCTTTCCAGGCGCAGCAAGAAAACCTTTTTTTTTCTCAGAACAAAGTGCTGCACAGGCTCAGCAGACCGTACACGATACTAGCATTCATGTTAATGTAGATAGCTCAAGCGTTGGGGTAGTGGTGTAAAAATTAACCCATTAAAAACTGCTGATCTTTTTTCCCCAAAATATAATGTATTCTGTACCAAATTATCTCTTAATATTGGCAGATAAATTTGCCTGTTTTAAGCATTTTCTTATTTCTGCCATTGGATTGAGATGCATTTCACTTAGTAAAATGACTTAAAGTGAAACAAACTTGCTAGGTAAGTAACAAAACATGCAGAAATAAGTTGATTAAGAAAAGTGTTCTTGTAACAAACTATAACAAATATAAAAATATGAGATATGTTGTCCAGCTTTAAGATTTGGACTTGCCAAGAAATCATTTTTGCAATGTAGATAGTTCAGGAACCTTAACTCATTTAAAAATGTGCATCCAGGGAGCCCCAAAATCGGTAAATCCACCTCTGTAAGTAAAGACAGCTGCATGCTTGGATGTGTCAGAGGGATCATTATGCCCAATACTAGTGGCTGTTCAATGAAGAAACCAGCAAAAAGCACGAGGCGAGTTCTTACGCCTGTTTTTTTATTTAATTGTGACTTCAGCTGGACAAACGATGGCCAGTACCTGGCTCTGGGCATGATGAGTGGGGTAGTGAGCATCAGGAACAAGAACGGAGAGGAGAAGGTGAAGATCGAGCGGCCGGGGGGCTCCTCCTCTCCCATCTGGTCTATTGCCTGGAACCCGTCCAAGTAAGACTGCAGTTCAGAAAGAAACAAAAAGGTCACCCATAAATGTTAATAATGAGTAAAAGCATTATGTTAGAGTTTTAGGGTCTTGGTTCACATTAGCACAGGCAGTAGTGATAGTGTACACCAGGGGGAGCTGTCTGTCTGTAATTCATGACAGCTGGTTAAATGTACAGTGTAGCTGGATATGCCAGCCTGGTCCAAATCTGGTGAGGAAAGCTGGTATATGTTTGCGCTAATTACTATCATTTTTTCCAACCATCTTTTTGTTTGAGTAACTTTTTACATTGACCCTTTTTGTTTGTACTACGGCTGTCTTGATTAGTCAGTTAGGAAAATAAAATTGATCTTATTATAAATGATTGTATTATAAAGGGTCAAGTCATTTGTTGCCACTTTGCACGATGATCATGCATGTTTTTAAATCACTTACTGCTCCCTCTTACAGTAAGAAACAGATCCTGATAGCCACACTCATTCCTGTGCATAGGTCGCGCAGGGAACACACTTAAATATGCCATTTTTCTGCAAAATGTTCTTATTTCTGATGAATGAACATTTTCTGATTTCTATTCATTTGCATTTGAGTTTAACATATTGGAAAATAATAAAACGTAAAGTTTAAAATGTGCTATAACTTTATTGCACAGTCCACATTTTATGTTTTATCATTTTCCAATATGTTAAATTCAGTAAATAGACAGTAACTGTGCAGTAAAATGTGCAGTAGTGTGTTCTGTGTGTTCTTATTTTCACTTAGAAAGCATGGCATTTGACCAGGGATGCCCAAAACCTTTGCAAACAGCTGTATTCTGCATAGTGTTTGTATTTTTTTAAATAAGGCACTATAGGCAGTAGAGGAATGCAGCGTGGCGGAGGAGGAGACACTGTGCGTCCTGGGAAATGCAGTTCTCAGGCAGAGCAGCCGAAAGGAGTGTGTGGAGTTGGAGCTAGAGAGACAGGGAGAGGGCCTGAGATGGAGGGAGAGACATGAGAGAGGAAAGGCCGGTGCTATCAGTGCCTTCAGTTCAGGCCTTAAACATCAAAACTACAAAATAAGGAAAAATCTCAGCCTCCCCTGTGTGTGTGTCACTCACTCGAGTCTCAATGCCCTTCGTAATGCACAGATCTGATTGGCTGTGTAGCATCACATGTGATTTATACAATGCATGTGATTGGTCTGGGAGTTTCCCGGGCCGCTAAAGCTGTACTGTAAAAACTAGAAAAGCTACGTTGATTAAAATAGTAAAACCCCATCGAAATTAAATAATTCTCCATTGTTTATTGGTTATAGGCCCAGGTCCGCATAGGACAGCGTCTGGGACCGGACTCAGACCGCAGCCTGCCTATTACTGACCTCTGGCCTAGAGGGATGTTTTTTTTTTTCCCTCAAAACATTTTAACCAAAACGTGATTGGTTCCTCTGTCACTTCCTAATTATGTTGGTAGTTAGCTCCAGATGTCCTTAACAATGGGAGAGCTCACTTGACTGTATCCACATAGGGAAATCCTGATTGGACAGTTTTCTGTTGGGAATTTCACAAAGTTTTTACCAAAACTTAAATATAAATCATGAGTATTATTACAATACTTGCTGAGTTCAGATATAAAAAGCATGATGACTCTAACAATCTAACATTTATTAACGAACATTATTTCTTTATTTCACAGAAATCATCATTTATCTGCCTATTTATTGAGGGGTATACAACTTTATCATTATGAGTGTGAATTATAGAAGATTATATCCAGGGAACAGTGCTATATGTGCACAGATGCATCTTTTCACTCAAGTTGATTTGAGAACAAGTCTTTGAAATCCTCAAAAGGATCCTTGAAAAGCCTTTTGATCACTAGACTGTACTGTTACATAAGACCAGCATCAGCGAGCACGTTTGAATTGTGTGTATATGCCTTGTAGGGATGAACACCATGATATCTTGGCAGTGGCTGATTGGGGACAAAGGCTGTCCTTCTACCAGCTCAGTGGGAAACAGGTAAAGCCTTTTCTGATATCTCTGATCTCAGTGTTCAGTTGAAATTTGTCTTTAGTTTGGTTCATTTTGGCAGCTGTGCACAGGCCATGTGTTCTGCAATCATTCTGCTATCATTGCTGCTGGTGGGAACATATTTTAAAGATAGTCCACATCAAAACAAGAGAACACAGCATCACAGTGTTCCTTCTTGTTCCACATCAGCGCTGTACGGTCCACATGATCTGCCTGTTTAATATTTCACTCTTCATAGATGCGCATTTCATTATTGCAGCATGAGTTGTGGCTAATGATAGCAGTCAAGTCATTTGCAATGCATTTGATTTTGTCACACTGAATGCTGAATGTGTTTTGGATAGTTGGGGCCAGACATCAGTGACTGGATTGCCCACTTTCATACTTCTTCCTTTTTAAGGATACTGCACAGGTTCTCTCAATAGGGTTGAGATCAAGAATTGATGGTGGCCACACCATGATTTTTTTTCTCCTTTTGTGCCCATAGAAACCAAAGAGTCAGTGGTGTTTTGTACAGTATGGAAAGGTACATGAGGCATGATTCTTCTGAAATGGTCAGTTAGGAACTTGACATATCTTGCAGAAGTCATTTTAACATCCCTAGGGACCCTTGGGGGACCTACCATCGTACTTCCCAATGTTCTAGCCCAAATAATCTATGTCACCTCCTTGCTTGTTGGAACAGGATGGCCATTCACCCACCTTTCAGAACTCCATGTGTTTGGACCATCCAGTGTAGCACAGCATTCATCAGTGAATAAAACTGTTTGAAAATTCATGTCAAAATTTCTAAGTCCATGCCAAGTGTTTCTCCTTGTGAGCTTTGGTTAGGGTTGGCCAGAATACAGCTTTATGCTTAACTGTCAGCCAGTGGAGGATCCTGGAGGTTCTTGAGACTCCAGAGACACCAGCAGCTCCAAATACCTGTTTTCTGCTCAACAGTGGCTTTTTTATAGCTGCTCTTTTTAAGATTAATTCGTCTGACAGAAACTTTCATTAGTGAGCCTTTATCTGACTATATTCATCTCGGCTCTTAATCACTCACATATTTTGTCACAGTTTGATGATCTTCCCCATATTGAATGAGAACTGTGACTTGCTTAATACTGTGGAATAATCCCCTTAAGTAGGTTTCCCTTTAATCAAGATTACCTGGCAAGCTATAGAAGACACCTGTCTGATACTGGTTATCTAAAAAGATATGAGAAACAAATACTTTATCTGAAGAGCTAAGACATACTTGGATATTTTCTTGAAATCCTTGTGATGTCACTTGCATAATAATTTGGAACATATTGTGCTATGATAGCCTAATGGATAACTGGGGCAAAAGTAAGGGTACCTGAGTTTTTGTGTCCTCACCAGATTACTATTTACATTTATGGCATTTGGCTGACGCTTTTATTCAGAGCAACTTACAATTTGATCAGTTTACACAGGTAGACAAAGGTAACATTAGGAGTCTTGCCCAAGGACTCATTGGTATAGTGTAGGGTGCTTATCCAAGCAGGGGATTGAACCCCAGTTCCTATCAAACACCCACGCTTATAATTAATTGTGGTTTACTAATTGCATTGTGAAATCAATAGATCCAAATTAGAATGATGCAGTGCCACAAAAACTCTAAGTACACGTCAGAAACAAACTCTGTGTGGAAACAGCCTAACCATGCGTTCACAATAGTAAGTCACAAGTTGCCTGAAGCTTGTCTCTTGGGGGTGAGTTTGAGGCGTTTATGCTGTTGAGCTTCTGAGAAGGAAATAAAATAAAATGTGTATGTGTATTGCACTTTGTTTAAAATATGAACTGCTTTTTTAAAAGTACGTTTCACTTCCGTTGGTTAAATTCACAATTCAGTGAAACGTCGCTTTTATGTTTTAACAGGGCTGTAAAATGTTACAATTTTGCTCTTATTTGTGAGTGTGTAGTGTTACACTTTGCCACTCTAAAACATGCATGCCTTCACATGCATACGTTGCCAAGGACACGTTGTTAGGGATGTGGTGAGAGTGTAGATTGCTAATTAGGGTAACTACTCTAGCTGTTATAAGCCAGAAACAGTGGAAATAGAGAAAAGGCATCATGAAACATGATGAGGCCTGATCAGAGTTCACTGTTGTACCACTTACGGTACGTGTCCACTTCAGACTCTGCCTCGCCGCATCATATTAATTTCAGTGGACAGCTCTGCTACATCATGTGACGCGTAATGATTTGCAATGTGCCATTAGCTAATCGGTCAAGAGTAGACTGGTCCTCGTCACAAACGGCAAACATATATTTCTTCAGAAGTAGAGAGGGTCAACAGCGACTCCTATTCCCTTCTTTGAATGCATGGTAATCACCATAATCTGACCACAAAAATCTGGCTTTCTACAGAGCTGTTGATTTCCATGATTTGTGATTCAAATTATGATTTGTTATCTCTTATAATTGTAACTCATGATTCCTTAATGATGACTCAGTATCTTATAATTATGACTTACTATCTCATGAAATCTCAGCTAATGTTACTAGTGTGGCCTTTTTTAGCTCATATCTTTCAGCTCGTAAACAGCCAGTTTGTGAAGAGGAAGTAAACTGGTACCAAGTGTGATGAGGGGTGTTGAAAGATTTATTGTTTTCAGTTTAAATGAGTAGAGTGTAAAAATGAACTTGAACCTGACATTTATAGACTCTCCCTTCCAGCACTCTATTGCAGTGAGGGTTAATGTGTCCAGTGTGCGGTGGCTTTTAGTATCGCATAATTATGACATACTTAAAACAATGACTTACACCGATCAAGCATAACATCATGACCACCTCCTTGTTTCTACGCTCATTGTCCATTAGATCAGCTCCACTTACTATATAGGAGCACTTTGTAGTTCTACAGTTCCAGACTGTAGTCCAGCTGTTTCTCTGATACTGTTACCCTGTTCTTCAGTGGTCAGGACCCCCACAGACCCTCACAGAGCAGGTACTATTTGGGTGGTGGATCATTCTCAGAACGACAGTAACACTGACATCGTGGTGGTTTGTTAGTGTGTGTTGCACTGGTCTGAGTGGATCAGACACAGCAGTGCTGGAGTTTTTAAACACTGTGGTCACTCAGTGTCCTCTGTCTATTAGACATTCCTACCTTGTCAGTCCGCCTTGTAGATGTAAAGTCAGAGACAATAGCTCATCTGCTGCTGCACAGTTTGTGTTGGCCATCCTCTAGTCCTTCATCAGTGGTCACAGGACAACTCCCCACAGGACGCTGCCCACAGGACGCTGCCCACAGGACGCTGTTGGCTGGATATTTTAAGCTCTCTCTACGCTGTTCTTGAGCTAATCTGAAGGCCACATGAAGTTTGGAGGTCTGTAGTGATTGACTCTGCAGAAAGTTGCTGACCTCTGTGCACTATGCCCCTCAGCATCCGCTGACCCCGCTCTGTCATTTTACGTGGCCGACCACTTCGTGGCTGAGTTGCTGTCACTCCCAATCGCTTCCACTTTGTTATAATACCACTGACAGTTGACTGGAATATTTAATAGCGAGGAAATTTCATGACTGGACTTTTCACTGAGCTCCTGAGAGCGACCCATTCTTTCACTAATGTCTGTAGAAGCAGTCTGCAGGTCTAGGGGCTTGATTTTATAAACCTGTGGTCGTGGAAGTGACTGGAACACCTGAATTCAATTATTTGAGTGCGTGAGTGAAGACTTTTGGCAATAGTATACTTATGATAATGCACTTTTCTCAGTGTGTCACCGGTATCATCAAAACGCTGTAGGCTGGATATTTTTGGTTGGTGGAATATTCTCAGTCTAGCAGTGACACTGAGGTGTTTAAAAACTCTCAGCACTGCTGTGTCTGATCCACTCAGACCAGTGCAACACACACTAACACACCACCACCACGTCAGTGTAACTGAAGTGCTGAGAATGATCTGCCAGCCAAATAGTACCTGCTCTGTGAGGGTCCATGTGAGTCCTGAGCACTGAAGAACAGGGTAAAAGGGTATGCAGAGAAACAGATGGACTACAGTCTGTAACTGTAGAACTACAAGGTGCACCTAAATAGTAAGTGGAGCTGATAAAATGGACAGTAAGCGTAGAAGCAAGGATGTGGTCATAATGTTATGCCTGATCTATGTAGTATCTCATACTAATGACTTACTGCTTCATAATTACAACTTACCTTCTCATAATTATGACTTATCTCATACTAATGACTGTGTCATAACCAGAATTTACTGTCTTATAATAATAACTTAGTATCTAATTTTAAAGATTTACTGTGTCATAATTACAACTTACTGTCTTATAATTATGACTTAGCATCTCATTCTAATGACTTATTGTCATAATTGCAACTTACTTTCTCATAATTATGACTTGGTATCTCATACTAATGACTGTGTCATAACCAGAATTTACTGTCTTATAAACTTAGTATCTCATTCTAAATATTTACTGTGTCATAGTTACAACTTACTGTCTTATAATTATGACTTAGTATTTCATGCTAATGACTTATTGTCATAATTGCCGTCTCATAATAAAGACATCCCCATAATTATGACTTGGTGTCGGATAATGATGATTACCTTTATCATAATCATGACTTAGTATTCCAAGATAACGACTTAGGGTCTCTGATTTTTAGGCATTATTATGAGACAGTAATTCACTGTTATGAGATGCTAAATCATAATTATGAGAAGCTTTTTAACCCCCGTGGCATAAACATGCTTTCATAGGATTCCTCTGCTTGCTGCTAAAATTTAGTTCTACTGTTTTTTGTTTGTTTTTTTTTGGTTCTCCGGTTTCCTCCCATAGTCCAAAGACATGCAGTCAGGCCAATTGGACATGCTAAATTGCCCCTAGGTGTGAGTATGTAAGTGAATGTGTATGTCTGTCTGCCCTGCAATGGACTGGCAACCTGTCCAGGGTGTATCCTGCTTTCTGCCCGATGACATCTGGGGTAGGCTCCAGCACCCTCCACAACCCTGAGGGAGAAGCGGCTTAGAAGATGTAAGGGTTTTTTTTAGCCTCTTACTGTCACCATTACATCACCTAAAAGAGAGCCTCCAGACCCATGTTCATTTCAGCCAGTGTTTCTGCTGAACACAACAAATCCGAAACTACACCGCACATGCTACAGGTCTAACATCTTAGGGAACATCTTGCCAGAACTGTTTTCATGAGGTTTTATCGAATGGCAGAAATGGAGTTGCTCAATAAATGGAGTTTATGTAATGTGAGTGCTGTCTTATCTATGGATTGCAGAATGATCTACAGCACTGGCTCTTTCCAGTACAGTAACTCAGTACAGTTGCTGTACTTAGGAAGTGAGCGAGAGAAAAGCAAACAAAAAGCAAGAGAAACAAGATGCTGAAGGCTGATTAGAGTCTTGACTTATGACCAGCAGATACTCATTCAAATCCCCAGGCTAGCACAAAGCAATGGCAGTTCTGCTGGATCTGCGGACCATCCGTTTCTTTCTGTTTTTATAGCAGCAGAAAAAACAGAATACAAGCTATTTAGAGCAGGAGAGATTTGAAATGCTATTTGTAATGACGACCCAGTACTATATCTCCAACTCCCAGGGGTGCTTGCCCCATGTGGAACGATAGAAACCACACGTCTCTCCTCCACCACTCCTGTAGAGCTTTCTAATTACAACCTGTAAGCCACCCTTCCCCCTCAGGTACTCATGGGAAGTGTAGTAATTAAGGGCAGATACGTGCTGGCTGCTTGTTACAGTGCTATAAAACATAAGCCTCCAGAGGAAGTCTCCAAACTCCATTTGCGCTCTCTCTGAACACATGCTGTTTGCGTTACACTGCTATTAATAGTGGCAAATAAAAAAGTGCTGTTGTCCGACGGGGTATTTCAGGGGAAAGGAATGGAGACCGGCCTCTATGGCGGCCCCAGGGTTGACTGTGAAGGGAAACAGATGCTGTGTGTGTGCGTGTATATCTATATATGCATTACAGGCCAAAGGTATGGAAGCAAGCAGTGTTTTTTTTACAAAATATTTCTCAATAAAGTGAGCCCTGACTTCATAAAAATAAACATGAAATGTATTTTCACTTCATTACTCACTAGCACTTCCTACACTGACCACAGACCAGTGGTCTGTGTCCAGAGCTCAAAAGTGTTAAAGGGGCTCTATTATGCTTTTCTGTTTTTTTTTTCCCTCTGTCCTTTAGTGTGTTATATAGCTTTCTGTACATGTAAATGGTCTGCAGAGTTGCAAAGTTCAAAGTACACACCAGAAAAGAGAAATTCTCTACCCCAGAAACCACTTTTCTGTAACGCCTTGCTCGAATTCCAGCCCTTTTCATTTGTTTCAGCATGACACAATAAGTAACACAATCCTTGATACACCCTCACACAATGTACAGCAAATGCTGGAGGCTGAGAAGAGTTTGTTGTTTAATTCTGTGCTTATATAATTTAATTGGTGCTTATAGCTGCTCACCAGAGAAGGATCTGTCTGCTGACTGCAAGACAGGGGTGGAACATATAGGGGTGGAACCACTCTGGCGATTTACCAGAGTACACTGGGCTCATTGAGAGGCAGGGCTTAAGAGAGGGTGAAGGGACATGTACGGTATGAGAAAAAATAATGTGTTTTTGGGGCACTGAACCTTCTAGTAGACCCAAAAAATAAAATTATGAACATTGAAAATGAGCATAAATAGGTCCCCTTTAATGGAAATTGTGTTTTACTGTGTTGAATATTAAGAGAAGGAGGGGGGTGGGGGGTTGTCTACTTTGTCAGAAGCTCTGAGCATTATTGCACATTTGTGTTAAAGCCCAAAAAAGGTCTTCCTGAGGAAATTCACTCCAGAAACATTTAAAAAAGAGAAAATCTATTCATTTTAGAAAGCTAAGCATAAGTTATTCTAGGTAGCTATCATGTAGCTATCAGGTAAACAGTTGTCCTCTGATGTTGATGGGGTTGTTTGGCACATGCTTCAGTCTGCCTGAGTGAAGGGCTGATGTCAGAAACATATTTTATGTGGCAAAAGCGTAGTAACGCAGCTAGAATGCACAGTTGTATTAAACTACTGTTTCTATTAAATTCACATTAAATCCTAGGGGTAAAGCTCTATTAATGTTATAGTGCATTATAACATTAGTGTGTACAGTGTACTTATGAATATGAATACAATGATACAATGAAGTGTATCTTGCTTTTTGAAGTGCTATGCGTGTAATTATAATGTATGTATGTGTATACATATATATATATATATATATATATATATATATATATATATATATATATATATATATATATATATACATATATATATATATATATATCTTCTTCTTTCGGCTGCTCCCTTTAGGGGTCGCCACAGCAGATCATCTGCCTCCATCTTGCCCTATCCACTGCCTCCTCTACTTTCACACCAACCATCTCTATGTCCACCTTCACTACATCCATAGACCTTCTCTGAGGTCTACCTCTTCTCCTTCTGCCCGGCAGCTCCATCTCCAACATTCTTTGACCAATATATCCACTATTCCTCCTCCACACATGTCCAAACCATCTCAACCTGGCCTCTCTGGCTTTATCTCCAAACTGCTCCACCTTCACTGTCCCTCTGATCTGCTCATTTCTAATCTTATATATATATATATAATTATAATGTATATATAAAAGCAATCATGCAAGCCTACGAGGTTCCAGCTGCCCTGCGGCCCAAAAGGATAAGCGGCTTAGAAAGTGTGTGTGTGTGTGTGTGTGTGTGTGATTGATTGAGGAAGTGTTATCGAGATATCCATTGTTAACCAAATGTTTGCCAGAAAAACTGCAGAAACATTAAAAATTTGAAATTCCAAGATTTATGGAAAGAGACAGGAATGCTCTGATCTTAAAGAGAAAATCCAACCTGCCTGGTTCTGCATCTGTTGTGCAAAGCCGTGAACTGAATGCCTAGATGAATTCATGTTGTCATCCAAAAGAAAGAGACCCTAATGTTTGAGTACTTTTACATACTATACGTATGTTTTCGCTTAAATATCAGGATCGTTTTGCGTTTTAGTTAATCTGGTCATTATTGTGATAAAATGATAACTTTAGTTTGGAAAATAATAAATGACTTGTACTATTTTTGGTGCCATATATATACACATATAAATATTATTTATATAAATGTATTTATTTAGTATGTTAAAATAATCCATTTTATTTCTGGATTTAACATACTGGATAAAATAAAACATAACATACAGCCTATGCAAAAGTTATGGCATGTTTGATGCTCTGACATGTTAACTTCAGGAAATGACTAGGAATTGTGCACTGAATTTGCAGAAGATGCCATAATTAAGTTTCCTGTAGAGGAGGTGTTAATTTGTTTTCACTCAAAGTTTCATCAGGGGTGTTTTTGCATACAACTGTAAATTGTATTTAGAGAGTGTCACAGGACCACTTCTGAGCCCTATATATGGGACAACTTTTATTGTCTTCTTATTTTCTTAGTGGTTTAGCTTGTATATGTGTTTATCTTATGTAATTTTGTCTTAGTGATTAATGAGCCTTAATCCTTGAGCCTTAAAACTTCCCATCAGAGGTAATTCAATTGAACTTGAAGTTTGTTCCCAAATGTTCTGTATTATATGGAAAACGCATTCATGGTCTTGTGGATAACGCTGAGCAGTTTTAACGACTTACTCGCTCTTAATTTGGTTCCATTCACGAAGGCTTCAGGAAAATCTGAAATGAGAATTAAGTGAATCTAAACAGAGACAGAAAAACCAATAGGAGCTAAACGAATACAGAATTGTTCTATCTTAATAAACATGTTAGAGTCCATTGAAAAAATATGTCATAAAGGCAGTTCATGCAAAGATAGGGTTGCCACCAAACCGTGGCCTGCAGTGTTTATCCTATGGAGGGTTCATAGTTCTGACGTGACTTTGCACTAATGGTAACCTCTAATGCCGACACAATAGGGTCTATTTAGAAAAATGACAGAGGCCAGTGGTGGTGTCTTGGTCGGCTGCTGTCGAGACAGCTAAATGGGCTGCTTGTGGCTTTGATGTTAAAAGGCCGAGTGGAGAGACAGGACCCAGACACCATATCATACTGGATTATGAGAGCACTCTCTCAGTTATATGCCCCACGTTTTTTCACTGAATCAGTTCCACAGCAGATTCCGCCCCCCCCCCCAAACAGTTCTTCAACATTTTGTTTAATTAATTCTCTCTTAATTAATTCCTCACTGCATGATAAGCTACATGCCTTAACCTGAATTCACACCAGATTTCACTGACAGGCTACACTTACGTGACGCTGGTATAAGTCACCATGCGTCCAGTCTACACAGCCTCCGTCTCTGCACCTTCACAGTACTGCTTTTTGCAGGAATATCAGCTCTATTTTCTGCCTCTATGCTGTTTTGATGGTTTAAATTTTGGCTGCATAAATGCCAGATGTGTTTATTTTGTCAAAAGCACACATTTTTACTGGTGTAACAGAGTAGAAAAGAGGCTTCCATGCAATGGACCTTAATTACCAATATAGTTTTTATATAGTTTTTTTTATATAGTTTAATTATATATATATGAGTTCTTAAGAAAGTCCTAAGAAAAAGTCTGTGTCAGATTCATGACGTGTTCTTTTGTGCTCTTGAGTGTGTGTAGACTCTTGTAGTTCTTATCTAAGAGTCCCAAATAAGAAAACACTGGTCAGAATCTTCATGAAAACTGTGTGCGTTTTCCAAGATGTTTCTTCTTAATGACGCTTGGTGAATGAGACTCATTGTTAGTACAGCGCAGGAGCTGCTCAGATTAGCATCGTCACATTTTGGTAAACTATTTTTTAAAAACAGCTTTTTGCTGCAGAATTTGAGAGTATGCAACTGGATATCTGTGGAGATCATATTGAAGCCCACTTCTGTCAGACAAAATCTAAATCGCCATGTTTTTGCTTTCTTTTTCTCAAGTTTGAATTAGTGTCATAAATTAGTATTTTCTCAAAGTAATGATTTATTTTCACAGAATTTTGACTTTGTATCTCTAAAAAAAACTTACTATCTCAAAATAAGGACTTCAGGTTAAGAAAATTAGTGATCATCTTGAGATAATAAGTCAAAACTTCAAGAAAACAATTGTTTTGACATAGTAAGTCATTATTTGGAAATACTTCATTAACATTTTGACAGCGACTTGTTGTTTTTCTCAGCTAATTGGCAAAAAGGGTTTTCCAGAAATGTAAAGTATTTAAAGTCTTTGAAGATCTGTTTGGGCCAGACCTTCAGAACATAAATAATGTTGATGAATTAATTGTGACTATGTAATTAATAATGTTATTATCAGTTATAATAAACTAATTATTGATTTACTAAATGTATATTAATTTTAAACATGATGCATTTATTTATTATTGTGTAATGTAAATCTAATGTAGAGTAAACCAACAAAACTGACTCCAGACGTCTAAGGGTTAAAAGCATGAAACACACACACACACACACACACACACACACACACACACAGACACACACACCTGCGGTTAGTAAGAGCGCATTGAGCTGTCTGGCTGAAGAATGTGTGTGTGAAAGCGCTCGGGGAGCTGAGTGTGCAGTTTGCAGTCGCTCCGCTGTGTATTTTCATGTTGTCACAACGCGCTGTGCCACAGAATTTCTGTGATTTATGATATTCTCTGAGCTCTCAAATGGTAACTTTGTCCTCTTTTTGTCTGTATTACGTGTAAAACATGGCCCAGTCCTCTAAGCTGGAAAAGGGGGTGATGGGATGGGATTGGCTGGATCTGTTCCAAATGGCTTTGTCCTTCCTGTCAGGGAAACACATCATATTTAGTCATTGGCAGATGGTTGTGAGGGTTGTGAGATTTGTAAGTGCTCCTAAATCACTATGAATAAACCATCTAAATCAATAACATTCCTCTCAATTTAGAAGTAATGTGTTTACAGTACTTTCACTGCCACTCATTCTTTACCAATCAGTGTTTTATATATATTGTGTTTGTATATCTATCTGTCTATCTATGTATATATGTATGTATGTATGTATGTATGTATATATATATATATATATATATATATATATATATATATATATATATATGTGTATGTGTATGTGTGTGTGTGTGTGTGTGTGTGTGTGTGTGTGTGTGTGTGTGTGGGTATATGTATATGTATGTAATATACAGCATGATTCAAAAAGTGATTCTGTGATTCTGATTTCAAAATGATTTATTTCACTTAAATCATTAAAGAACAATGCAGTAAATTGTAAATGGTGTAAGCGAGCATAAAGTTTATGATGTATTAGTGCCTAATATCAACCTCCTCCAGCTGTACAGACAACATCAACTCCATAGTCAAGTTCATCCCATACTCGATTGAGCATGTCGGGTGTTGCACAGTTATGATGGATTCACTCTTATTGAAGTGGAGAACGCAAAACGCTTTCTGCTCAGGGGTCATCATCTCCTCACAGACTGAAGAGCTCTCTTCCAGTGACAGAGAAACTGAGTGACAGTGACCCCCCTTTCAATTGGTATATGATTGGTTCCTAGGCACTTCATGGCTGTAAAAATATGGCACTTTGAAATTGGATGAATCTTTTTGAATCACTCTGTATACTAATATACACCCACCGGCCACTTTATTAGGTATACCTTGCTAGTAAAAGGTTGGACCCCCTTTTGCCTTCAGAACTGCCTTAACTCTTCGCGGCACACTTTCAACAAGGTGTACGAAAAGATTTTGGTCCACATTGACATGGTAGTATTGCGCAGTTGCTGCGGATTTGTCGGCTGCAGCATTTGTTTTCCACATTAAAACTGTGTTTACAAAATATAAAACACGCATTTTAAGCCAATTGAACATTTTTTCAACAGTAGTTTTGAAGTAGCTGCTGATGTTTGTAAGGGTAGCGTTAACTCATTCTGACAAATCACTTACAGCGCGAACAGTTTGTCAGAATGGAAAGGAACTACTCTGTTTGCTACTGTTTACTGACCGTTTTGCTGCTTCAGAATCAACACCAACATGTTTTCTTTTATGATGGATAAAAGTATTGTTGTGCTTCTGTGGAAAGTCAGACTGGCATACGTTGTATGTGGCTACTTTATCTATCATTTTAAGAAAATCGAAAAGAAATCACTAATGGAAAATGGAAATATTTGTCTGTGTTTTGTTGTTGTTGTTGTTGTTAAATTATCAGTAAATTTTCAGACATTATCAGTAATGTTGAAGGATTATTTTAGCCCCTAGTCCCAGTCTTAGCCCTAGCTGTATAGTCAGAAAGAGCTGATAAGCACTAGGTAGCTAACATAGGTTATACCATCCACAGTATAGTCTCTGTGCACCAGGAAGGTTGCCCTACAAGATATGGGTTGCCCTACAAGATATGGGTTTCTAATAAAGTGAATTGCAGTTGTATTTAACTGAATGCTATTTTTGCTTGTGGCTTGAAATTGCACTTACATATTTTTCAGATTGGGAAAGACAGGCAGTTGAACTTTGACCCTTGCTGCGTGAGCTATTTCTCCAAGGGTGAGTACATAGTGATGGGCGGCTCAGACAAGCAAGCATCCCTCTACACTAAAGACGGCGTCCGACTCGGAACCATCGGAGAGCAGAACTCGTGGGTCTGGACATGTCGCGTCAAACCAGACTCTAACTATGTGGTAAGGCTTACATGTAATTGCTGTTTTATATAGTATTGCTAGTATAGCTTTATGCTGCAAATGTGCAAATAAGGCACGTTAGTAACTCAAAAATGTTTTCAGAATGTGTGCAACATCAGACGGTTGCTTGGATGCATCAAAGGTTGCATGTAAAGAAATAAAAACCAAAAATCTAATCATTTGGGGACTGAAGACACGATTTGATTGATGTAGTTTTAAAAGCTTTTTTGGCATTCTTCAGTCATGCATGTCTTCAGCTGCACAGCCATATGGGGCTTTTGTTGTCATATTTTGCACTTCATAGTGTGCCCCATGTTTTAAGTAGTAGGAAGGCAGGTCAGTCTAGCACCTGCACTCTCTGATTATGCTGCCTTCCTGTTGTAACACATGCAGAATGAAAATGAAAGTGTGTAAATGGCAGCATTTTTCGCTATTATTAATATATATAATATATATATATTATATATTTCAGAGTTAATGGTGCCTTTACAGATGTGCAAGTTACCCACTAATACACTCCCATACCATGACAGACCCCGATTTTTTAACTTTACGCTGGTAAAGTGGTATGTATATGTGGAACCTAAGCTGGAAAAAGCCCTTTTTGATTACATTGTGTTTGTGATGCCATGCTTTGTTTGGCATTAACATACATCAGCCTATTGAGCCTACAGCAGTTTAGCTCCACCCGAGACATTATAAAGGAGGGTACAGGTCACAGGTTGAAAAATGAATGGGAAAGCTTGTAATGCTCACCATAAAAAAAAAAAAATCCAAAAAATGTTCCGTCCTTCAATAAAAAGAGCCGGCATAGCGGAATAAGCTTGGCTTGTTGTGTAGCATGATCAAGCTGATAAAACACATTTTTATTAGTTATTTCAGCCAAACTCTACAAACTGTTTATAGTATTTTTGTCTTAATTTTACCAGTGATTTATGTTTTTGAAATATTAATTAGTTGAAAAATATCCCTGATGATATCTTGGAAAAACTCAAAGCAAGTCTCCCGACAAGGTTGGAAGCTGTAATAATACCAAACGATGGAAAATAAACTGAATGCAAGTCTCCTGAAAAGAATGTAAGTTCTTAAAAAATGCAAATTGTGGACATTTAAAATAATATTTCAATGATGTGGCTTCTGTATAATATTCTGTTAATTCATTTTTACTGACGCAAAAGCTTCCCTATGATTTTGTCATTTAGATTAGGCATTAAATTAATAATGTGTGGACTCACAGTCTCTAGTGCAGTAGGAGGTGCCGCTCTGAGAGCAATTCCAAAGGAGGACCTACTTTTTAAAAAGTGCTTGGACCCCAAATGATTGCCGCTTGTGGTTATATTTTACTTTTTTCCATTGATGATGCTGCAGATATGAGTCTGTAAATCTGGTCTTGCATGACTGGGGGAGGTGCCAAGATGGTCATCGAGTGGACCGACTTTTCCAAGCCCTTTCATGCTGAAGTTAGAAGGAATGTTTCAACCCAGACTGCTTTTTGAATGAGGAACAGTCACCAATCAGAAAAAAGCTCATTTACTTTTATCAGCCTTACACACACAGTAAAAACACAGATTGTTTAATTCTAAGAGGTAAATTGCGGCCTTCTTTGCTTTGAAGCATACAGCAATTACAGTATGCAGCAGAATCACAGTGTGATTTTTTTTTTTCTTTTCTTTTCTTTTCTATATCGTGCAGCCCTAAATGGACTAACACTAAGGAGACTAGTTGCAATGAGTGAAGTATTTAGTTGCCATCTGTGGCAATTTGTAACAAAGCCTGACAATTGTACAAGTTCGGATATCGTATATTATCATAGCAGACTTGAAGTGCAAAAGCTTAATATATAAAGTGCCTTATTTAGAATCTGTGAGGTGTGTGAGTGAGCGAGAGAAAATGTGATAAAAAGACCAACATGTAAATAATGTTAATTTATGATGAGCGAGAACGGTATGCTGTGAATATCAAGACGATGATAAGGTTGTGAAAATTGAGCCTGTCTCTAAATCCAGCAAAATCTTACACTCATATTCAGCATTTACAGGATGGTGGCGATTTGTTAAATTATGATTGGTACAGTGTGTTTTAAGCTTGCTGATTTTGTTTTGGCTGGTTTTAATTGTCCAGTTCTGCGGACTCTGACCACAGTCTAAATTTCTGGGGAGAGCTGGACTGCAGCTTTCTTGTCCATCAAAACACCTTCAAACAGGCTACATAAAAGAATACTTCACATGCTTCACTGCAAGGAATAGTAGATATACAGTAATGTGCAAAGTTCAAAGATCATAAGGAAGGTGAAAGTCAAGGGGAAAAAACTGGAATTCACAAAATTACTAAAAGATACATATATAAAAAAAATCCACCAGGAACACCAGCAAAACTGTTACTGTCAGATAAGCAATATTTAAGCTTTCGTCTTTTAGAAATAGAAGAACTCAACCTCCACTCTTTCTTCAGATCTGAAATAATCCACTGACGTTTGTGTCCATCCTTCCACTGTCAAAGAACAACTCAACACTATAGATAAAAATAAAGAGACATTAGTAAAGCACAGAAGCTGCTGATGTTCTTAGAACAGTGGGCTGACCACCCCAGAGTCCAGACCTCAACATCACTGAATGTATTTGGGATTACTTGGATTGTGAGAAGCAGAAAATACAACCAACTCCTGAGCTTAAACATTGAAGATCTGGAAAAATATCCCTGCAGATACACTATATTGCCAAAAGTATTTGCTCATCTGCCTTCACACGCATATGAACTTGAGTGACATCCCATTCTTAATCCATAGGGTTTAATATGATGTCGGCCCACCCTTTGCAGCTATAACAGCTTTAACTCTTCTGGGAAGGCTTTCCACAAGGGTTAGGAGTGTATTTATGGGAATTTTTGACCGTTCTTCCAGAAACGTTTTGTGAGGTCAGACACTGGTGTTGGATGAGAAGGCCTGGCTCACAGTCTCCGCTCGAATTCATCCCAAAGGTGTTCTATCGGGTTGAGGTCAGGAATCTGTGCAGGCCAGTCAAGTTCTTCCACACCAAACTTGCTCATCCATGTCTTTATGGACCTTGCTTTGTGCAGTGGTGCACAGTCGTGTTGGAAAAGGAAGGGGCCATCAACAAAAAACCCTGTTCCCTTAAAGTTGGGAGCATGAAATTGTCCAAAACTTCTTGGGTCTGCTGAAGCATTAAGAGTTCCTTTCACTGGAACTAAGGGGCCGAGCCCAACTCCTGAAAAATAACCCCACACCATAATCCCCCCTCCACCAAACTTTACACTTGGCACAATGCAGTCAGACAAGTAATGTTCTCCTGGCAACCGCCAAACCCAGACTCATCTATCAGATTGCCAGATGGAGAAGCGTGATTCTTCACTCCAGAGAACACGTCTCCACTGCGTGGAGTCCTGTGGCGGCGCTTTGCAGCTGCTCAGCCATGAAAACCCATTCCATGAAGCTCTCTACGCTGTTCTTGAGCTAACCTGAAGGCCACATGAAGTTTGGAGGTCTGTAGCGATTGACTCTGCAGAAAGTTGGCGACCTCTGCACACTTGCGCCTCAGCATCTGCTGACCCCGCTCTGTCATTTTACATGGCCGACCACTTCGTGGCTGATTTGCTGTCGTTCCCAATCACGTCCACTTTGTTATAACACCACTGACAGTTGACTGTGGAATATTTAGTAGTGAGGAAATTTCACAACTGATTTACCACGCTGGAATTCACTGAGCTCATGAGAGCCCCATTCTTTCACTAATGTCTGTAGAAGCAGTCTGCAGGCCTAGGTGCTTGGTTTTATACACCTGTGGCTATGGAAGTGATTGGAACACCTGAGTTCAATGATTTTGATGGGTGAGTGAAGACTTCTGGTAATATAGTGTAATATCTTGGAAAAACTGAAAGCAAGAAGCTGTAATAAAGGCATTAAATGAATAATGTGTGGTCTCTGCCTGTAGATCACTGCCCTGTAGTGCAGTAGGACGTGCCGCTCTGGCAGCAATTGCAAAAGTGCGGCCTACTTTCAAAAAGTACTTGGACCCCAAACGATTGCCGCCTGTGGCTATATGTTGCTGAATTTTTTTTCTCCTTTGATGATGCTGCAGGTGGTGGGTTGTCAAGACGGCACTATAGCATTCTTCCAGTTGATCTTCAGCACGGTGCATGGCCTATATAAAGACCGCTATGCCTACAGAGACAGCATGACCGATGTCATTGTCCAGCACCTCATTACTGAGCAGAAAGGTACTGATGGAATTTCCCTCACCAGTGTCAACAGCTAGTGCCACCTAATCAAGCAGACTAAATCTGTTTTGAGGATAGTGTTATATTTCCACCAGGTTACTTGAATAGGTTATGACATTCATAATATAACCATTTTATTTCTTATGATAATGATGATTGTTGTTGCAGCAGCTGTACCAGTTAAACTGTTTCTAGTTAAAAATGTCTAGTTATTTTTCATCACTGGTAGTAAAGCCTTCTGGAGAATTTATAAGATTATTCATATTAATAAAATATTGTGTAATGTATACTGTTTCATGTACAATGTATTTCCAAGGTCATGTCAAAAATAGTTTGATGGAAAATGAAATTTACATAATTTGTCCCTGAATTGCAAACAGGCTTTTATATATGGCTTTCTGACACTACTATCTTTAAAAATGAAGCATAGCTTATATCAGGAACTGGTTTCATCTCAATGTCTGACTTTTATCTGTACTTGTCCAGTTTGATAAACTTGTTTTTTCATTTCATTAATGCCACATATGTTAATAATGTCCTTTGTCTTGTTCTCTTTTCATTTCTCACTCAGTGCGTATAAAGTGTCGCGAGTTGGTGAAAAAGATCGCCATCTACCGAAGCCGCCTCGCTATCCAGCTACCAGAGAAGATCCTCATTTACGAACTGTATTCAGATGACTCCTCTGATATGCACTACCGCGTTAAGGAGAAAATCTGCAGACGCTTCGAGTGTAATCTGCTCGTGGTCTGCTCTCAGCACATCATACTCTGTCAGGTAAGTAGTACCGCAGTCATGGGATTGTAGGTTAAATGATGTTATTTTGATTATGCAGTATTTTTGGCAAGCAAGAAAAATTAAAAGTAAATGTGTTTTGTTATCACATAAAAACTTGTACATTGCATTTATGCTTATATAGTGTATACAATATTTGTATTTGAAAAAACACTGTGTTTATGCTTATATGAAATAAACAGTGTTTTTTAAATAAAAACACTGTGTACCCTATGTGAGCGTTATTGAAAGCTTGGTTAAAAGTCATTGCGTGTGTTTGTTAAATTCTATTAATGAAGCCTTGATTAGCTGAAGCAGGTATGTGATGGTAATCTGAATTTTAGGCCTCCTTAAAGGGAGGAATTTTGTTTCAAGTGAAATAAGTAAAGATATGTTATGTTTGAGTAAAATTTGTAATATTCACTATATTGATCTGATTGCAGATCGTACTATTCAGTGCACCTTTGTTCACTCGCCTTTGCACCAGTGTAAACGACAATAAATGTGATTTGGTTTGATTTGTATTTATTTTAAGGGTAGTGTTTCCAAATAGTATATGCTTGCTGCCCAGATAAATAGCTTTATGTCTCAGTTTTGCAGACTTTTTAATAGTACTGTATATCAAACAGACATGATGAACTCCAGTCTGTACTGTACTGAGTCATGCCAGTAGCATGAACACATTAAGTGGCTGAAGTGCCTTAAAGAAGCTTTATCTTTACCCTGAGGGCATGCTTACTGTAGCCATACACCACATGGCTAATTTAACAGTTTACAGCTGCATGACTGTGTGTGTATGTGTGTGTATAGTCTCAGACAGTGGGGGTTATTGAGACAAGGGTCTTGACCGCTGTCTGGTCTAATTGCCTCAGCCGCTCTGCTTTCAGTCTGTGGTTTGTGTGTGCGTTAGAGATACAGACAGAGAGAATGATTCACGCATAGATTTCTCCTCCGTAAGCCCTTTTAACAGCATGATGATCTCTTAAATCTCTTCCCCGTGAGACAAAAGGTGTTTTCTTCTGCTCAAAGAGCTGCTTCTGCTGCCGTTCTTCTGTTTTATGTCAAAATCCAGGCGTCTGTTAGTTGAAGCCCGACTCACTGTTTCGTCTCATTGTGACTAGCTTGTAATTGCAGTGGCATTGTACCAGGGTTCAGTTCTCCCTGTGTGCTTTTCTGTGTTGTCCACAGTTGTCGGATGAAGAAAGTAATGCTTAATTTTTTCCATCTGGGTATATGCTTATATTTGCATGTGTGTTTAGGAGAAGAGACTGCAGTGTTTGTCATTTACTAGCGTGAAGGAGAAGGAATGGATCATGGAGTCTCTGATTCGCTACATCAAAGTGATTGGCGGCCCACCGGGGAGGGAGGGGCTTCTGGTCGGCCTGAAAAACGGAGCAGTGAGTTTTTAACGACCTTGAAACATTGCACAGCTTTTGCTTACCCTTGTACAATGTTTTCTTTCTGCGCATTAAGTTAAAAAAAAAGTCAAACAAACACAACTATAACTTTGTTTCAGTGACTTTTATAATGTAAAGTTCTGGGCCTGTTACATCCCAACTCCAACAACAGCAATTCAAGCTGACTTTGTTTTTAAGGAGATTCTTTTTACAGTTTTTTTTTTCTAAATTTTATGTAATTCAGTCAGAATAAAGAGTGGTTTGATGTCAAATGGTTAATTGTAGAAAAACATACCAACCAATAAAAACCATAAAAAAACTAACCAGTTTCTTTACAGTGGTGATGATGGGAACCAGGAACCATGATGTCTACCACACAAATATATTTTACTACCCAACACCACCAGTGAACCTACACATGTCTACTGAGTTTTTCTATGCAATGTTGATGATGATAAAATAGTGGTAAACCTAAAAAACACCCAATTTTTTTCTGGATACTTTTGCCTTATAACAGCCTGCATGTACGTCTCTGCCATGAACAGATTTTATAAAATACATTTTAGACCAAAAGGTTAATCGCAAAACAGTGTCTTGGGCATCAGGCAGCTTATCTGTAACTATTTTATGTGATAAAATTTTTTGAGGCAGCTTTTAGAGTCATATAGTCTACCTCTAATATATAATATTACAGTATTAAAAATAACAGCGATTTGAAACCTTTGAATTGTGTTCATCTAAAGGTATGTTTTTGCTGTCTAGATTCTGAAGATTTTTGTGGATAATCCATTCCCCATCACCCTGCTGAAGCAAAACACATCTGTGCGCTGCCTGGACATGAGCACGTCTCGCAGCAAGCTGGCCGTGGTGGACGAGCACAACACCTGCCTGGTCTACGATATCCACACCAAAGAGCTGCTCTTCCAGGTTATGAGCCATTACATATGAGCCATTTAATCACTTCTGCTTGTTGCCTGTTCCCCTCGAGTGCTGCTGCTGTGGGTTATTGTGTCTGGTTTGCCAATTCCACATCAGAGGGTTGCAGTTCAGGCTCTAGTGTGAGCCTCAAGCTATTCAAACAATCATCGGGAGATTCGTAATGTGGCTCTGTAGGGACTAACATGCTGCCAGGCTAAAATTTATCGACACTGTGAAAGCAAAAGCAGCGTTCATTGACATTATCACCATAATTTACAAGCTTTGCAGTTTTGATTGTAACTATACAGCATTAGTACAGTATTAGATTTCGTTTTGGGTGAAAAAAATGAAATGGAACAGTGTTTCTCAATCCTGGATCTGGGATAACACTGCTAGGCACAGTTTAGTTTTTTTTAATTCACCAGCTAGTTGACTTATTTGTGCTGATTTGGACTTTAGATTAAAATAATTTTGGTATAAATGAACCTGTACCTCAATTCTGTTTATTTAATTAAAAGAAAGAATCGATTGTTCCATTTTGTCATGAACAAAACTATCGTAATGCTACCAAACTTTAACAAAGCTTTTAGTAGTGACTCTTTCAGGAGTGACAATTTTAACAAATTTTGATCAAAAATGCTGGTGAGTACATGACTAGCAAACACAGCTTTGAACAGTTGTACACACACATATCATAGTATCATAGTGTTTTTTAGTAAAACACAAGTTTACCTAATTACAAAAAAATGTTTTACTAGTGCCAAGTTTGAGACTTTGAGACACATTTACTTCAGAACATTGGGATCTCACAGTGTGGCCGTAAGGGACAGGGATGCAGTCTCACTTCCTGCTCTCAAATTCAGGGGTGTGGCTAAAATAAGGCTTTGCCTATGGAAGCATTGTGTTTCGGTAGTGACAGAAAAACATAGGACAGCAGTTTTTAAAAATTTCAATTTAAAAATTTAAACTCATATAAGAAATCTAAATCTTTCAACTTCACTGTCAAGAAAAATATCATTTAAAACTATATTGGGAAAAAAACCCCACTAAAATGTAAAATAGAATATTCACAAGTTAATATTTTGCTGTTACAGTGTGGGACAGGCACCTCTTAATATAAAGTGATTTTGTATTTAGCTTAGAACTATATCAAATAATGCCTGGTCCTTAAATAGATCATCGTAAAATTGTAGTGAATGTCTAAGGTTTGAGTACTTCTTTGTTTTTTAGTAGTTTATTTATATCTTTTTTACTGTGGGACCAAAATAGTTTGAACTATTTGTCTGTTTATGCTGTGTAAGTCTTGTAAATATACCTGTCACAGTCATATAAATTTTGTACAGTGACACATTAAAATCACATGAGACATGATGATCCAAAAGTGTCTGGGAGTTTAAAGGTAAAACATGAATACAGGATACATAGAACTTAATAATAATAACAATATTAACCAGTAACAGATATTTCAAATGAACCTTTCTGTCCTGGAAAAGTTACAGATGTTTTGCCTTCTGCTATGTTTTTGTTCACTAGAAAAATAGTGTTTGTTTCTGCTTATTGTTTTAGGTTTTGTTGCTCAAACCATTTCGCAGCCCTGCAGGAAACTTAGCCCTATATAGCAAAACTGTAACCTAGTGCAGTGCTTTAATCTAAGTTGAATTTTTTGCAAACATTCTGTCAAGCTTGTATAAACTTGCAAAAGTATTGCAAGAGGAGTATTGATCGGTCAGTTAACAAGCTTTTCCTCAGCTGAATTATGTGTATTAAAGCGGGGAAATTATTCAATTATGCAAAGTAGTAGTACTCCAGGACTAGGATTAAGTACTGCTGCTCTAGAAGATCCAGTCTTGGCAAATTGCCTATAGAACTCTATAGGCATAATTATAAACAAACTCTATAGGCATAATTATAAACAAAATTGCCTATAGAACTCCACTACTGTGGCTTCAACCCCAGCGTTTTCCTATTCGGCTGCCACTCTCGCATTATAGAATTACTCTAAGATTCTGTTCAAATTAACCCCTTTGTCTTGTTTGTATTTGTGCTAAAGGAGCCCAATGCAAACAGTGTGGCCTGGAACACGCAGTGTGAAGACATGCTGTGTTTCTCTGGCAGCGGCTATCTGAACATCAAGGCGAGTAATTTCCCCGTTCACCAGCAGAAGCTGCAGGGATTTGTAGTGGGCTACAATGGCTCCAAAATCTTCTGCCTCCATGTCTACTCAATGGCTGCAGTGGAGGTGCCTCAGGTAGGTCATATGCCTCTGGACAGTGTCTGTATGTTTTGCTGCCTGTACTCGCCTCATCAAAGTTTTGAAGACACATAACTTTTCAAAAATATGAATACAATGATAATTTGCAATTATAACGTATTCAATTTTAATCTTGAGGAAAAAAATATTACGTCTTAATACTTATTTCTCATAGTCCGATCTTGAGGATAGCCCACTCATTTTATCCTCTTGCTGTGGTCCCCAGCACCTATCAGCATTCAGTAATTTCAACATATGCTTTTAAGAACAGGACAAGTAACTGATACTGTGTTACATTAAGCAAAAAAAGCAACATATAAGTATATGGAAATATTTAGAACAAAAAGATGATTTGTACAGTAGTGTGCATCATTCCATAGGACAACTGTCAGTCTGCCTAAATCACAGATGTAAAATGTGCCTGTTGTACTTTCACCCGTTTATCTGTAAGTGGTTGTAAAAATACTGCAATAACACAAACAATAGCAAAACTCTACTTTACATTTTTGTATGAAAAGCAATTTGTTGAAGTAGCGCTTCGTAACAGCAAGGAAAATTCAAGGTCTAAAGAATTATTTCATTCATGACTCTTATATATATATATATATATATATATATATATATATATATATATATATATATATATATATATTTATTTATTTATTTATTTATTTTCCATCTCCAAATATAGTTTTTGTATGCTTAAATGAGGGAACGGACACTGGTACAAACCCACATAAGCAGGATCTCAGGAATACATGTGTTTTCAGCCAGTTTGATTTTCATTTTGGGAGTGTATGAAGGAGTAGACCCTAAATACGCCCTAAGTAATTATGCAAGCACAGAATGAATTCAATGCTGTGGCCCTAGAGGTTCTGATATGAGAGATGCTGTGTACTGATTATAAGCATTCACGTGGTCAGAGGAATTCTACTTCAGCTACGCTAAAGAAAGCCAAAGAAAAGCACAAGTGAAGATTTCTGATGTGGTGCATTTCCATGTTTGTACAGCGATTTGCAGAAATATTCAGCCTCCTAAAATGTCATTAAATCTGTGCTGCATGTTTTGTTTTGACCCTCAAAATTAATTCATTTAATGTGCAAACATTCTTTCACAAAAAATATTAAGTAAAATTCTGTTTGCATAAGTATTCCACCCCTGTGCTGTGGAGGCTCCATGTTTACACAGATGAAAGATATTACCCTAATGAGGACACAGTCAGCTTATAATTGGCCTCTACATTAAAAGCTTCACCTTTTCTGGATAAAAGACCCTCTTAATTCAAGCACCACTGGTCAGACTTTCTGAAGGAACACTGAAGTGAAATTGAAGACCAAAGAGGAAATTAGAGATAAAGTTATAGGCATGCACAATATAGGAAAAAGCTACAAAGTAATATGCAAGAGTTTGGATATCCCAGTGAGCGCTCTTGGATCCATTGTGAGGAAATGGAAGCCTCACCATACCAGCCAGTCACTGCCTAGACAAGACAGATTCTCAAAACTCGGTGCCAGAGCAAGAAGAGGACTTGGATTTGTGAGAGAAGCTACAGAGAGGCCAGCAATCACTTTGAAGGAGCTACAGAGTGGCTGAGACTGGAGTGAGGGTGCACCAGTCAACAGTATCATGAGCTCTGCATCTTAGTAGCCTGTAGGGGCGGGGGGAAAACTTGATTCTTAGATGCATCACGATACGAACGTGATCGATTCTGAATCGATTCATAAATGGCAAAAATGTATTTTTCGAATTATTTAACGTATAATGTAATGTTGATGGAACGTAAAAGGCAGAACTTGGAAGTGGGTAAGTGCAGCACTCGAGGTGCGCATAACAAAAACACAACTGGATGAACGAGAAATCCGACAGGCACCCTCTGCTTTAAAAGGCAGGTTAGATCAGGAGTCACAATCCAATTGATGAGTCATTTTGTCCTTTCAACAAAGTCAAACCACCTTGGGAGACATTTAATGTCCAGTATGTCGCAGTGTGTGCTGATGTCCTAGTATAGGCTAAAAAATATAGGTTAATCGAGAGCGCAGATTTACTTAGTTCTGCTTGAAGCTTTAGCTCAGCTATAGCCGCTTTCCTCCCCTTTCCATCGGGAAACAGTTTCTTGTAAAATGTCACTCAACATTCAACTGATTTACAAGGCTGAAGTCACTTCTCGTTAGAATTTCAATTCCAACTGAGGCACTGAAAGTAACAGCTGCACCATTTAACTTGGAACGGGAAAATTTGAATGAGAAACGACTTCATCTTCACAACTTTTTAGAGAGACGCATAACAGATTTTAACGTACCAGTCAAGTGTAATGCTGATGAAACTGGGCTGATGTCGTTTTAGTGAGTACTCTAGCTGCAGCATTCTGAACTGATTGAAGTTTATTTAGGTTCCCGCTGGAGCATCCTGACAACAATGCATTACATCCTAGCCTTGAATTATAAAGGCATGTACCAATTTTTCAGCGTCATGTAGGGATAATACATTTCTTAACTTTGAAATGTTTTGGAAGTGAAACATTCCATTTGGTTTATTAATAAAAGATATTGGAAGTAAATTCATTATGGATCATTACAAATACTTTGCTTTAAAACTACCAAGTCCTGAGACAGTAAGAAAATAGAAATCCTGTATAGAAAAAAAAAGATGCATCAAGATGCATCAATAATCGTTTTATAAACGCATCACAGTCCTCTGAATCGTAAACGAATCGTGAGGTGCCTAAAGATTCCCACCCCTAGTAGCCTGTAGGAGGATAGCTAGAAAGAAGTCATTACTGAAGAAAAAACACATCAAAGTATGTCTGCATTTTGCCAAAAAAGTATCAGAGTGACCTTGGTCCCTGGTCAGATTTCGTTGGCCTAAATTCAAAATGCTTTGTGGTGCAAACCTCACACTGCCCATTTCTCAATAAATGCCATCCCAACAGTGAAACATGGAGGTGGCAGCATCATGTTGTAGGGATTATTTCCTCAGCGGAGACTGTGCATCTCGTTAAAATTGAAGAATAGATGGACGGTGCAAAACACAAGGAAAAAATGCAGGACAACCTGCTTCAGTTCGGGAGAAATTTTACCCAAACATAAGGCCAAAGCAACTCAGGAGTGGTTGAACAACAACAAGGTGAATGTTCTACGACGGCCAAGTCAAAGTCCAGATCTCAGTCCAGTCCATAATCAATGTCACTATTTGAAAATTGCAGTCCATGAACATCATCCGACCAACCTGAACAACTTGGAGCAAAACTGCCAGGATGAGTGGGTGAAAATCTCTGCTAGTATGGAAAGCTTGTAGAAACCTACCCCAGTATATGTAATGCTGTTATTACAGCAGAAGTTTGTGCTAGCAAGTACTAATCTGTAGGGGTTGAATACTTACGCAAGCAGCATTTCACATTTTTTAATGTTTTCAAAGATTCGCTGACAAATAATACATTTTGACTTTGAAATTTGACTTTAAGAGCACTTTTAGTGGTTTGCAATAAAAAGACAGGCTAAAACAATATTTGCAAGTATAATTTGTAATCCAAAATCTGATGACTTTCAAGGGGGTTAAATGCTTTTGTAATGCACTACATCTGAAATCCTGTTTCATGTTTCAGTTCTTTGACTCTGTTCATGTTGTCTCTATAGTGTAAATTGTTTCTCATGCAGTGTGTATGTTTTTCTTAAGCGGTTGATAACAGTGATGGTGGAATGTGCGTTAATGAGTGAGTGTCAGATCTTCATTTGGTATAATTAGCTGTGCAGTGTCAGGTTCTGTGCTTTATCAGGTTTCTGATTACCCCTGCCTCTTCTCCACAGTCAGCTCCAATGTATCAGTATCTGGAGAGGCGGATGTTTAAGGAGGCCTATCAGATTGCATGTCTGGGTGTGACTGACAGTGATTGGAGGGATCTGGCTACGGAGGCTTTGGAGGGACTGGACTTCGACACAGCCAAAAAGGTTTGGCAGTGCACACACACACATACACACACGCACAAATTCTAACAAACATTGCATTACTGTCTGATAGCAGCAGATGGTAATGCTTGAAGCTTTTTGAGAATTGAAGCACCTCTTATGATCCTAAAAGAGAAATATACAAGTGTTTCCAAGTTTATGAGTGAATGAAATGCCCAAATTTGGCCACAGCTCTCTCTCTGTCTTTTTCTAGGCCTTTATCAGAGTCCGAGACCTGCGCTATCTTGAGCTCATCAACAGCATTGAAGTAAGTTTTTTTCATGCTCTTTTTGTGGTCAGCTCCTCCAGCGTTCTCTTCAGATGTGTGGGATATTGTGCAGGGATGCGGGAGGTGGGGGTGCTCAGGTACTGAGTTCAAGATAGGCCCTTTTAACAAGAAATAGGAGTGGATACATGGCAGGTAAGCGTTCCGCCATTAAAGACGATTATTAACCACCAAAATACTGGCATTCATATCACTTCAGCTCATCGTGGAACAGTATGTCACTTCATCTTTGTCAAGATTGAAATTTGAGGTTGTGTCCAGAATTGTTAGAGAGCAATAAATACACAAGTGTGTTAGTCCAAGCTGAATAAAGCAAATATGCATTGTTTGTGGAAGAATTTCTTCACAGCTTTCAGAATACAATAACGCCATCTAGCATCTACAATATGATATAACTGTATACAAATAGAACCAGTAATAACTATAAACAGAAGCTAGATTAGCTGTTGAAAAAGCTTGCTAGCAATAAACTAGAGCTACATTCACATAACTGGTAAAAGTGGCCTAAATCAGATTTTCTCACCAGATCCGATTTTTTTTTTGTTTGTTTGGCTTTACATGATATCTTTTAAGTATGTCCTGTATGCAACATTAGTCTGAACACATCAGCTCTGAAACTGACCAGCATGCGCAAAAGAACAATGCTTCACTTTGCTTTACGTGGTTCATCCAGAGGTAAACAATTATGACTGCCAATGAACATCAGTCGCTCCCGGAGGTTTCCATTTTCATCTTCACCAGAATCATCATGAAGCTTCACTGACTTACAGCTGGGTTCATCACCCAGAATATGCTTGAGCTGGTATGGTCATTTCTTAGGGTCGTATTCTTTAAACTTTGCTTTCAGACTTTACTTTCATGCTGCAGCATCGTTCTCTTAAAATTTCTTTTAAAATTGCTTAATGCTAGTTAATGAGGTCTCAGCATTGCAAAATTATGACAAATGATGTAAAATTCATATGAATTCTGATCTGGCCGTTCAGACTGAGCCTCTTTGCCACATATTGGATGCGTATTGTATTTCAGTACCACAAATGAAAGTGTCCCAAATTGGAATTGAAAATGTCAGTTTTTTGCTGTTCACACTGCCACACAGACACTGCCAGTCCAGTGACCCAACATCGACTCCCCACCGAGCACTTGCTCTCTCAGAAGCTGACAATTTTAGATGGAAAATATGAAAACTTTTCCACTGAAAGCGGAAGATAATGGCACCAAATTTAACGCCCAGACTGCCTTCAACAAAACATTAGTCAGCAGCGGTGAAATGCTGACACAAATGTTTCTTCCCCTCTGTATGACTCTGTAGTTCATTCCTTCATCCTGCCTAATTGCACAAACTCATTTTTCCTCTGCTCATCGTCTGCTGAGGAGCCGTCAAAACTGAGATAAGGCTGGTTTTGCTTTGAGCTCAAACACTTGGGTAAGCTGCACAAGCTCTGCTCAGCCTTCGTTGTTGTTTTAGCGGAAGCAGCGGAACCCTAAAACAAGTACTTCCAAAAGAGAAACCTAAATGTTTTCCAACAGCTAAACATAATAATAAATAAACATTCTGAGTTTTATAATAATTTGTGTGTAGTGAAGATGCATGTGTGCTTGTTTTAGAGCTTGTATTTTTTAGATTTCATTTTTATATTTTCAAAATCTGTAGTAGCTGTGGTTGAAGTGCAGAGAGAGAAAGTGTATACAGAGTTAAACAAACATGAGCCAACACTGCCTTCTATATTATGTGTTTTTGTTTATTTCTATATATCAGATTAGATATAGCACCTTCTTTATATTGTTTTTATTTAGTTAGTTTTTTTAAAAAGCTATACATTCAACAAGCACTGTTGCACTTTTAGAGACATTACAAATTTTTTTTAGAATTACTAATAAACAAAAATTTAAAATTGATTCTGATTCTGCATCAAAAATGTATTGTGAAATACATAATTGTGAAATTAACATATTGTTATACTCCTACTGTCTATGTGTTGTTTTTTCCCATATTGTGCCCAAAAAAAAAATTTTAGATTTACTTCAGTTCTTAAATATTGTTCTGATCTTAGTATAATACACTGCTGTTAATTGACTAAATAGGTTTGCTTAAGCATCCAGAATGGTTTTATTTGGAAAAAACATATAAAAACATCTTAATTATACCATCATTTAAATTTTCCATATCACCCACTACTACTTCACACTGTAATTCATATTTGTAGTACAATAAGTGTAAAGCCTGTTTTATGCTGCACAAGATGCTGCAACTGAAGTGTTGGCTAAATTGTGACAGACTGTGCAGTATTAGTCATGCTCATGTGTGCTAAAAGTCTGGCGATATGCGTATGATGCAGGAAAATGACCACATTCTGCTTGCATCTTCGTTTTTTTGCTGAAATATGCGGTTGTACAAGCAAAAAACAATCTCTTTATATAAAACTGGCAATGGTGTATCTGGGAGGAAAAAAGCATATTTAACGACAAAGCCTGATAATTTGAAGCTGTTCAGGGCTGGAGAGAAGAGGGCAATGTGGAATGCACATTCTTTGAAGTCACTAGCCTCCTTTTCTGTCTTGTATGTGGTTGTTACCTCTGCCATTTTAAGGAAGGTTAGTCTATAAGTGAACGGAAGGCTGTCTAACATATGTGAACAAGCTATGTAATCTGAGCATATAACAGGAGCTGTAAAAGTTTTTACTTCTCACATTTGCTCATTCTCTCTCGCTCTACCTCCTCTCTCACACTCACGGCATTCCATGCTGCTTTCTGTTGGCTTCTTTTTAGTGCACTGTAGTGAAATTGCAAGAATTTGGATTGACCTGCAGTGTTGTACCTGTTGTCTTTAGTGCCAAATGCACTAAATTGGCCACCATTAATCAAATGTGTATTAACAAATGAAACAAAGTTGACTAGACACAACAGCAAAGTCTTGTGTTTATACTGTCTGCATTAAAATACAGTATATCCATATGCTTAATACATCAGTTGCCATATCATTTTCAGAGAAATAGGAAACAGCAACCAGAAAAGGAAAGTTTGTTGTCCTTAAGTTAGGACAGTATCAAGCAAATGTAGTTAGCATGTAGTTCTAGTTAGGATGTTTCTGGAATACTGTTTTTTATCTGGAGTTCGGATAAGATTATTAATACTAATCACTGTTTTCAGTTTTAATTTAAATTTAACATATTGCCCCAACTTTTTGCAACTACATTTAAGGTGACCCTAAATTTAAGGTGACAGTGAATTTAAGGTGGTAGTCAGTTTAAGTTATGGTTCTATTTAAGGTGGCACTGAATTTAAGGTAGCAGTTTAATGAAGCACCTAGCAACATGTTACCATCCTTCTTGGATACTGTAGCAACCACCTAGCAACATTTTAACACCACTCAACAACCGTCAACACCAGTCTTCCACTATTTTAATGTTTTAACGCAATTAGCTGGCTGCCAACTTAAAGTTCGTTCACAAACATACCATTGCAATTTTTTCTAATTAGGGCTTGTAGGTATAGATAGATATAATGTGCATATATTGAGTAGTTTGTTACATCAGAATTGCAGTATGGTTTCAATCACACTTTCAATCAGTGTGTTTGAAAGAGATGTAACTTGACCTCCAACACTTGATTGAGAATTATGTTGTAATTATCATGCCTCCCTGTGGACCTCAGCTCCTTCAGGCCATTCAGTGGTGCTAAGTGACTCCCTACTGACCTCTGTACGCACACACACACACACACACACACACACACACATATGCTCACACACAGCGTGCAATTCTGGAAAAGCTGAGGCGTTTTGAGGCTTTAAAGGCTGAGGTCTCGTGAGAGAGATTTTGGAAATGTAAAAGCATTCATGTGTTTTTGTGTGCGTCTGATAAGGGCGCGCTAGCCTCTGAGTAGCTGTTTTAAAAAAGAGTGGCCTTTGTCTCCCAGAAAAGCTTTTGATGTCAGGAACACTATATGGAAAGAATGGATCATTGAATTTCAGTGGATCATTGAATAGATGTTTTCCATAAAAGCTGGACAGATGTGATTGAGGGTGTGTGTGTGTGTGTTTTAGTGGTACATTTGAGCATTGTGTGTGTGTATGTATGTGTGTATATGTGTGTGTGTGTGTGTGTGTGTGTGTGTACATTGTATGTATATATTAAGATTTCAAAGTGTATCTAATCAAGTTAAAGGGCGCCATTGAGACTTACCACAAATCTGGGCCATACTATAGATGTAACTGATAGCATATGCTACAGTAATCTGATATTACTTATAACTATAATTAGATATAAACATTGTTATTTCGCATATTCCTATGATTATCAGCTGACCAACTTAGCTGACCAACAGATTTTAATGACATTCATGTCCTCAGCAGGCAGTAATTCTGAATGAATTGCTGTTAAAATGCTTTGCTTTTATTTAGATTTCATTCTCCCAACCACAATGTGTGTGTGTGTGTGTGTGTGTGTGTGTATATATATATATATATATATATATATACACTTATGTTTTATAGGATGCCAGTATAAATGAGATCTCAGTTACAGTGAGAAAGCCCACCCTGTTATAAATCAATAAACAAATGAATGAATAGATGAGATTTGGCTGCACGTGATGTTATTTGATTTAGGTTGTTTATCTTCTGGTGCATGTGCTGCATCTTTTCGTTTTTTTAGACTTATCTAAAAAATTTTGCGACCCCAGTATTTTCTTATATTACAGATTTCAGTGTCAGTAGTAAAACTGTGTTTTCTTTATTTACTTTATGTTTAATGTGGTTATTGTAAAGCATAAATTCAACTGCACAGTAAAACAAAACCTTCTTTCAGGTTTAATATATTGTCAGTAGTTTTTTTAGTTTCTTTTGATACATCACTGCTATATTTTAAGATAATCATGTGTGTATATTGGCCGATGTTATCAGCTATCCAGTATATGGTCCTATGTGTGCTTTTGTGTATTTTGCACAGGAAAGGAAGAAAAGAGGTGAAAGCAACAGCGAGCTTTTTCTAGCTGACGTCTACGCTTACCAGGGCAAGTTCCACGAGGCCGCCAAACTCTACAAGAGAAGTGGCCATGACAACAGAGCGCTCACCATGTACACCGACCTGCGCATGTTTGAGTATGCCAAGGTGCGTGCACGTGTGAACAGTGTGGCTAAATGTGTCTTGATCATTAGTGGCAGTGTAGATGTCACATGACCCTCTGTCGCATGTGTGTTTGTGTGTTTTTGTGAGACTGGCTGTCGAGGTCCGTGTGTGTGTTCCTGCTGCTGTAATTTTGTTTTCCTTTCTTGCTCTGTGTGTATGTGTGTGTTTCCGTGATCTGACAGCTGTATATTTTTGTATAAGTTTGTGTGTGTGTGGGCCCCTGAGTGTGTGACGTTGTGGTTTAGGATGAGAGATGACAGAGCACTACCTTCTCCTCAACTGCCCTACTGACTGAGCACTTTTACTCAAGTGTCTAAAGGCAGGATTTCGACTTTTACTGGAGCAATACTTTATCTTGGGTATCTCTACTTTAAGTACATGATTTGTGTACTTCGTCCACCACTGCTTTCTGACCACAGGACCACAAAGGGAATTTCTTCTTTCTTGATTTGTGTAGAAGTGTTTGACTCTTCCTTGCTTGTGTTTAGTGGGAGTTAAAAAATGTGTGTCTTGGTGTTTCTAGGACTTCCTGGCCTCGGCAGACCCCAAAGATACAAAGCTGCTCATGAAGAAGCAGGCGGACTGGGCCAAGAATAGTAAGGAGCCTCGTGCTGCAGCTGACATGTACCTGACTGCAGGAGAGAACATGAAGGCCATCGAGATCATTGGAGAGCACGGCTGGGTGGACATGTAAGCCATGCACCAACAACCAATAACGAGTACACTTCAGCATGTAATGCCTACAGGAATAGTTTGTCTAAAAATTGAATTCACTTCATTTCCCCCTTATCTTAAATAGAGCGAATCAGCCAAGATGACATTTGCTTCTTTAATTTTGCACTGGGTGACAAGTCTGATAAGTAACAGACCTCTGAAGTCATCATTATTCTGTTGTTGCCGTCATGCCCACATTAAGAACAACAGATCTAATGGCATTTCAAAAAATCGGCACGGCTGCATCCTAAATAAGCTTTTGGGCATTTTGTGACTGTGATTTCCCAAAATTCTGTTCATTTCTGTCATAAAGAAAACCAGCTTAGACTCCGGGTTCCTGACACGGGCATGATGCTGACTACAGAGTGATGCAGGACTTCAGGGGTCTATTGAAGACTGTACCACACCAGTTATTCATTGTTCAGACTGCAGGCTTAAATCACTTCATTACAGTAGCATCAGCTGTCAGAATCCACATGAGCAAGTCTATTTAAGAGACAAATGAATGAATCTGATTCAGTCCAGTAACAAATCTAACCTGAAATATCCACACTCGCACTGTATGATGTGATGTTGATAGGTGTGTGGTTTGATGATGTTAGATTATTTGTAGTTTGAGCATGATAGCTTACTTTTAGATACGCTGTATAGAGATCCCCTGCTCTCAGACCTCTTCCTCTTTAATGGCTTATAATTATATAGACTGGAGTTTGTGTCTAATATGTAACAAAGTGTTTTCGCAAGTTCGATCCCTGGTGATGCTACAGCCATCCGTGGCTGAGAGTCCAAGAGAGCACAATTGGCCTCGCTCTCTGTCGCCTGTACAGATACAGATTCTGATTCTCACTCCTCCTCTTTCATCCCTCATTGCACTAGCAGTTCAACACAGTCTCAGCAATTTACACACAGAGTCCTATTTAATGTGGTAAGAGTTATAGTTAAAAATATTTTATTTGGTTATATTAATTAAAAGCATCTAATTAGGGGGCATGCAGAAAGAGGGTCATATTAAATTAGTCCTGTAGTTCTTCCAGTTTGCTTCCCCATGGTAATTATTACCTGTGAAGAATGGTCATTATTACAGTAACTCAAAAGGCAAATTACATATACAAGAAATCTTCCGGTTTTCAGCCAAATGTGTCCTGAATTTCTGTTTTACGCTTCGTTTAGAATTTTAATTTCAGTGTTTTACTAATTTGTATAACATATCTCTCTTTATTTCCTTTCATCATTGCTTCCTTTTTTCTTCGTTTCAGTTTTCCTTTGTCCTGTTTTTAGCCTGTCCTCTGCTCCCTTGTGGAAGCAGTGTGGAATACTAAAGACTGCTCCCTCACATAACAACATAGGGGACAACATATAATTAAACCACCGGCAAGAAAAGAGGAAAACAATAAAATGGAACTAATTTCATGGATCATTGGCCGTACATATCGTGGAAAACAGACATAATGAATCTCCATTGTTTGAACGGCTTCACTATTATAGTTTCTATCTGTGTATCTGATAAGCGAAATTCATCTCGAATCAAAAATACCCCTCTCTCTCTCTCTCTCTCTCTCTCTCTCTCTCTCTCTCTCTCTCTCTCTCTCTCTCTCTCTCTCTCTCTCTCTCTCTCTCTCTCCCCCTCTCTGCAGGTTGATAGATTTGGCACGTAAGCTTGATAAAGCGGAGCGCGAGCCGCTGGCCAGGTGTGCCGAATTCTTCAAGAAGTTGGATCACCATGGTTACGCGGCCGAGACCTACTCCAAAATGGGTGACCTGAAAGCTTTATTGCAGCTGCATATAGAGGCCAGGCACTGGGATGAGGTATGTGTGGGATGACAGTTAGACTAATTAATGAATGGCGTATTACCAGCTGCCAAATGTGTCTTCTAGCAACATTCAACAGATTTACATACAGATTCAACAGGTTTACATATAGATATAACATGAAACAACCCATTGATTTATTACTGGCTGATGTAACTACAAATTTATAGCAAGGCTTCATGTTTTTTATTGTTTTTTTTTAATTGTCATTACTATTGCTGTTGTTATTTTAATCATGCTGAAATAGTTAATTGTTTGGACAGTGTTGGTAAGAGGATCCATTATGTGGCTGCACTTGTCTATAATACAGTAATTACAAGGAGGGGTTGCCCAAATGTTTTTCTTGCAGTGCCAGAGTTCGTTGGGGACCATAAACTAATTGTGTTTGTAATAACATTACACTACATTCAGTTACTAAAACACTTTGAAAATATACATTTTAAAGGAAAATGGGAAGTTTATTTTCTTATTGGGTGAGGGGTGGGCCCAATTAGACTTCATCTCAGTCCAACTTATTACATTATTTTTAGTAGATTTATTTTTGATATATGTTATTACTTTTCTGAGAATTTTAGCTGCAGTTTTGTAGGGAAACACCAAAATTTCAGCCACTGAAACATTTTACCCAAAAACCGAGAGGGCCACTTTTGATCATTTTCCACTAAAAGGTTTCAGTGGACGATATATCAGTGTATACCTAAAAATGAGATTGTCAAATTTTAAGCAATTTTTTTTTTACCCAATTTTCTCCCAAATTTAGTCGTCTACAATTCCACCCCGATAGTTAGGACTTCCCCAATCACACGATTCAATCAACACTAGGATGGTGGAGGCTAGCACAGGCTTCCTCCAAGACCTCTGAAACCAGCCACCACTTCTTTTCGAACTGCTGCTCACGCAACGTCATTAGACAGCTGAACGCGCTCGGAGGAAAGCGCCAACTGCCAGTTCTGTCATGTCAGCTAACAGACGCCTGCACTGACTAGCATCGCATTGAGTGATGGGGAGAGAAGGGGGGGGCCATCCTACCCACCCAGAGAGCGCGGCCAAGGGTGCTCTCTAGGACTCCCGGCCACCGATGGCTGAAGCATCACCAGGGATCAAACTCGCGATCTCAAATTCAAAGCAATTTTAATCGCGATGAAAACACAACATCCTGCTTGATACATGGTAGGGAAGATCTCTGCTAGCACTAGCCCCAACACCATCTGCACCCTCCATAGATGAAATGACAGAAAATTCACAAATGACGGTGCAAAATTGGAAAATATAACTATAAAATGAATGGAATTCGTTGCTTTGGAAGACCAGCTGTTCTCTGTTGAGAATGTTGGATTTTGTGGGACTGTAATAAATTTAGTAAGTTTGTGTAAACTGTTTTTATTTATTGTAAACTGAAACGTGCAGGGCAGTGGTTCTCCAGAACCAGGACTGAGAGCCACTACTGTAATCTACAGGTTCTTCTCAACGTCTGACAGAAGTGAACGTGTCTTTAATAACTGGCATGTGGTTCTAAACTTGTTTTACAAAACATCTTTGACAATTAATGAATAACATAAGTGTGATACAAACTTAGTTTTAGCCTAAAACCTGACTAAAGGTTTACAAGTCTACAACCACACTGTTCTTTCCATTCACCCACAGGCTTTCTCTTTGGTGGAGAAGCATCCTCAGTTCAAAGATGATGTTTATGTGCCGTACGCACAGTGGCTGGCCGAAAACGACCGCTTTGAAGAGGCCCAGAAAGGTGAGTCAGCTACATACACAGTACTGGAGTTTGCTGGAGACAGCAGTGTTCAGCGTATGGTATTCTTTTCAGCTAGAGCTATGGAGTATAATTTCTAATGCACATTGCAATCATAAAAACTGTGTGTGGGAGCATCTAACTCTATTCGGCTGTATTGTTGGAGAGAGAGGAACACGAATTGTTCGGAGCTGCACTGATTGTGGTGCTGGCTGTAATCCACTATTGTGTTTCTTGCTGATTATAATTGGCAGTGGAAGAAGCCTAGTTTGCCTGCTTGCAGATGAGGTATAGATGCCTCAAGACTCCCCAAACACACGCACGCCACCTTGGTAAACCCAAAAATTCATCACCATGTTGTCTGATCTCACAATCATTAGATTAAATTACAAGTGTTTAGACATCATGAAATCTCAAACTGCAGCACAATCCAGTTTGATGATTTTGCTTCAGATTTATTATTTTTAAACATGCATAAATGTATATATACATACATACTGAAACTCGGGCGAGAAAGGCTGCAGCAATTAGTCAACAAAGTCGACTAATGCAATAACAGTTAAAAGATCAATCAGTTGTTGAAAACATTGTAGGTTGAAGCCTTAATAGACAATAAGAACAACACATCAACCATAATAGAGGATTTAGTTCCTAGTTCATTAAGACCTAATACATAATAAAAGCAGTCCATCATGCATTTTGGGTTGATGAGTTAAGTAATTAAATAGTAAATAATAGTCAGTAGGTTAATAAATTACCTATTTTATTACAATAAAATAATTGTTAATTATGGCCCTAATACACAATAAATGCAACACGTCAAACACTGGTTGATACATAATAATCAATAGATTAGTATATCATAAGAAGGATTCAAAACAAAGAATGAAAACTGTATAATTTTAATAATTTAAATAAATAAAAGTTGATTGTTTGATTATGTAAATGATTGTTAACTGCAGCCCTAATCGACAAAGACAATAAGTCTTACAGTTAATTAAGCATCATAGATCGAAAGTAACTGATTAACTGTTGATTAAGTAGATCATTTAGTTAGATATTGATCATTAGTTGCAGCCCTAACAGACAACAAAAGCAATACACGAGGTATAAGGTCCCCCATTTACCTTCAGAACTGCCTTAATTCTTCATGGCAGACTTTCAACAAGGTGTTGGAAACGTTCCTCAGAGGTTTTGCTTGGTTATTTGAGTTACTGTTGCCTTTCTATCATCTGGAACCAGTCTGCCCATTCTCCTCTGACCTCTCACATCAACAAGGCATTTTCGTCCACACAACTGACCGCTCACTGGATATTTCCTCTTTTTTGGACCAGACGAATCACCTTTGTTGCAGTAAACATTACTGAAGTAATTTGGCTGATCCAGTGTTTGCCTGAGACGTATTGTTGGGAGTAGTTTGAATCACAGTTTAGTGTATTTTAGCAAATCAAATCTTAATTCATAAAAATCGCTTTTCAATTGATTAAAAAACAAATAACTCATGAACCAAAAAGATTTGCTGTCCGCTCAAAGATTCACACCCTTACTGCTTTGTGATGTGGGTCCTTAACCACACAGAGTGCACACTCTGGACCACCATACATGTTTTATCATGGTTTTTGCTCTAAATTGTTGCAGCTGAGTTGCACACCAGCTCGCTTCAAAACCTGTCTGATAAATGTGCCACTCGAAACACCTCAGCCCAAAACGGCCACGGCTAATGGAGGCCCTGCCCCAAAAATGGCTTCCTGCCCGGGTCATTGCGGGGGTTGCTTCGCTGTAAAGCTGTGTTTGATTAGGTTTGAGGGCCTGGTGCTCAATCCTGCTCTGGTTTCTAAGTGCAACTGTGTTTGACATTCACTAATAGCTCTCTCATTCTCTCTCCCTCTCACCCTCTCTCTATCAGTCTGAACTGAGTTACATCAGGAGATTAGGCTCTGAGAGAGGAGGTTGGGAAGACTTGTGTACATTAAGAACAAATTGCCTTTGGCGTGTGGGTGAGGTAGAGAATTCTGGCCCAGTTCCCTGCATGAAGCTGCAACGGCTGGCAGCTGGAGGAGAAAAGCGGAAGCTAGGGATTTTCCTCTCTCATGGCCAAACTCGACGAAAGGTTCTGGCCCAACATCATTTTAACGCCAAACATTTGACTAAATCAAAGTCTGCAGTGATTTAATGAAAGATATTATATGCAACAGCCTCACTAATGACAGAGCTGAACTGAGGCTCCATAATTAATGATCATTTGATTTAGGCTCGTGAGTGTGTTTTCAGTCCACTGGGACAAATTACTCAGATCAAAGTTTTAACTTTAAGAGTTTAGATGTCAGAATTTCTATCAGCTCAGGATTACACCAGATTTGAACACTAAACCCACTATTGGTATTAGAAACAGAGAGGTGAAAGGATGAGTGAGGCAGCGTTTCCTCTGAGTACAAACCCATTTCCAAAAAGGTTGGGACAGTCGGTAAAATACATATACAAACAGAAAGCAGTGATTTATAGATCTGCTTTGACCTGTGTTTGAACAAAAACAGTACAAAGATATGTAATGCTTTAACTCATTAACTTTGCTTTTTTGTAGATATACAGTACATTCTGAAATTGATGCCTGCAACACGTTTAAAAAAGTTGGGACAAGGGCACTTTAAGATTAGGAACATTCGTAAACAGGTGATGCAGTTGTGGTTGGATATTAAAGGAGCATCCAGGAAAGGCCTAGTCTGTCATGATCAAGGATGGATTGAGGCTCGTGACTTCACCAAAAATACATCGGCAAAAAATTCAACATTTAAAAATAAAGATCTTCGGCCATAAATGGCAAGGATTTTGTCCTCTGCAGTGCATATCATCATCAAAAGATTCAGTGAATTTGGAGAAAGGCAGAAAATTAAAGTGAATGCCTGTGACTTTTGACTCCTCAAAAGCATTGCATTAAAAACTGGTCAACGTTTTAAATTTTTTATGGGAATAATGGATGTCATGTTCTCTGGGCCAAAGAAGAATGAAAATCAATCCAGATTGTTACCAGTGTAAAGTTGAAAAGCCAGGATCTTACATATCATGAGGGAGTTTTAGTGGGAAACCTGCTCTTCTGTGAAAGCTTCTGTGAATGCTGCCTACGACAAGGTGTCTTTTTCAAGGACACCTATGTTTCTTTCAACTTGACAGCACCAAGCCACATTCTGCAGGTGTTACAACAGTATGGCTGTGTAATCAGAGAGTGTGGGTGCCGCACTGGCCTGTCTGCAGTCCAGGACTGTCTCGCATAGAAAACATTTAAGTTTAAGATATTAGAATAAAGGACCGGTACGGTTGAAGACTTGCATAACAGAAAAATTGCAAACAAAATTAAACTTGAATCAGTTTGTGTCTTCAGTCCCCACATTTTTATTATGTTTATTTACAAAGAAAAATGATGTTACACAGTCCTGCAGGCATCAAATTTGTTCGTAAGGCAAAACCTAATATTTCGTTTTTCCGGAGAACAATTCAATACTGGTCAACCTGAATTGACTAGTGACTGTTTTCTGTTTTCATTAGCATTTCACATAAACAACTTTTTTGGAGTTTGGCTTGTACATGACCCACCACACTAAATGATTTTAAAAATGATTTTCCTTTATGTTAAAGGGGACTCCACAGATTTTTATAAACAAGTGGTTAAACAGCATAAAAATGTCATGCAGAGTGATTTGATGTGAAATGCTCAAGAAACACTCACTAAATAATAATTGTTCACAATGGTGATGATAGGAACCAGACGTCTAAAGCGATTAATGCATCTTATAACTACATCACAAAGTTTTATATAAAATGGTTGCACTGTTAGAAATAAAGGTTCTGTACAGGTACATTTTTCATCCATCATGGTACATACAATGTAAATGTACTCACAAAGGTACAACAATGGTTTTAAGGTCCACTTGTGAACCTTAAAGAAGTTTTTCCAGGTGAGAAGGACATATTTGTATCTTTTCATAACAATGTTTTAAAACAGAACAATAATATAAAAAGCCTGGAGACCAGACGGGATGTGTGGCGTCAATAAAACTTCATTTCAATGGCTTATGGTACAATTATGTTCCCTGACTAAAGGTACTGAAATGTACCCTTGAAGGTACCACCCCAGTGACAAAAGGGGTACTGCCCCAGTGACAGTTTAGTGCCTTTTTTTCTGAGAGTGTTGGAATGCGCTGCCTGAAGCTTAAAGGTTTCTACTTTCAATTCTACTTGTTTCATATCTTCAGACTGTCTCTGGTATTCCCTGGAGGAGAGGTATAAAAAGTGTAATGTCTAAGATAGAAAAAATTGAGAAACTGGTGTTGGAGTGACAGAAAGCTAGAAGATATCTTTAGAACATATCTGAGAGCACAAAGTCACGTGACTGGTGTTAAGAGTGAAAGCTGAAACTCAATGCATTGTGTCTCCCTGGTGAAAAAAACAACACAGACTAGCAAGCATTTCATGATAGTCTAACCTGGTCTATGCTGGTTATGCCAACCTAGTGCTGGTCTGGTTCTGCTTTAGCTGGTCACACCTCCATAATTATGCTGGTTGACCAGCATACCAGTGTCAAAATGCTCTGTGTATATATACTAAGCCTTTGAAAATGGATTCTAACCATCCATCATGGTTGTACTTCATGTCGTACTCAAACTGTCCTAGAAGCACTACAGGCTCATCATGGTCTGTACCTTTATCTCCACTTCTGTAATAAATTACATTCTTTGGATCCCGAAGGAATCTGAACTGTAAAATGAGGAGGTATCAGGAGAGGAAAAAATGAATCTAGCTGCATAGACCACGATAACAGCTGGTCAACAAAACAGAACAATAAACAGCTGTTGCATGAAATTTCACCATGTAAAGCCACCATGAGACGTATTCTTCAGCAACTACTATACATTATTTGATAACTGCTATAAAAGTAGAGTGTAAGTTATGTAATTTTCACAGTGAGGAAATGAAGTTGGGCCATAGGGCATAAACGTTTATTGGTAACTAGTAGTGAAGAAACTACCTGTAGAACCTTCTTGGACCTTTTGGAACCTAAATTATTTTTGTATGCTTTCAGCTGCAATGGCAAGAGCCTTTATGTTGCTTTTTATATTACCTTGCTATTACAAATTATTCAAGCTTTGCCACTGTTGACTTTGGGTTGTCAGTAGTAACAAATTGCTCAGTTGGCCTTTTTCCCCCTAATTAGTCACATGGATAGAGCTGGACCCTCAACACAAGAAATGGCACCATTTGATCTATTGGGGTCACAGTAATAAGTTTTCTAATTAAAATGGCTAAGGTCACCATCCTGTGGTGTCATCGAGCTAAAAACAGTCATTTTTAATTGATTTTCTATGTTGTAGTATACAGTCAACCTTATGTTAAATGTCATGGTTTGTATTTCATATTATTTCATATTATACTGATTTGGTTTGGTTAAAAGGTGTTATGTTACCAACATCTGTATGTAGAGAAAATAAATAAATTTTGTCTTAGAACTTTAGTCAGAGACTCTGTTGTCAATGAAACTAGTGTGTTGCATCTCTGTGAGCCAATAACACACAGCCTGCAACTGTCCATTCTTTTCCCTCAGTGAACCGCTTGGACCCTTTGGCAGTCTGTTTTGCTTCATAGTGAACCACCAGCCAGCCATTCTGTTGTGAATAAGCAGATGCAGTGTTTTGGAAAGCTTCTGCGCTGCTTCATTTTTCTTTGGATAAACAGTTCAATTTTATTTTTGGTGCATCTTACAATAGACGTCGTCATGTTGCAACAGACATTTAAAGAAATCTGGATCCTGTGGCAGGAAAAACCCTTTAAGAGTTGAGGAAGAAGCACTGATAGAAACCAAGACGCAAAAGAGGATTCCTTTAACTTCTGATTAGTGTAATAAAAATGATCCAGCTTGTTATGGAGCCCTGCTTAGCTCGTAACATATTAGGAATCAGGTAATCTACCAATTTTTGACAACTAATTGTGCATTCAGTATTTTAAAAAGGCTAAAAAATAAAAACTCAAATGCTTCATTCAAAAAAGATAAACTACATTGCCTTTGAAATGACTTCTGAAAACCTTCACTGAAGGGCTGCATTCATAAGCCTACATGAAACCTATTTAAGCCTTTCATGACAACTGGCTAAAAGCTATATGGCTTTTATAAAAGCTTATTCCCACAATTAGTTTTCATGAAGCCTCTGTCCGTATTGATGTCATTTCGCCTCAGCAAGTGTTATGACAATTGATAATTGGAAGAGGTTTTGTAAATGTCTGCGTTTATGTCTGTTGTCAAGGTTTGAGTAGGTGTCCTATAGTCCTAGGAGTGCTGACCTTCTGCAAATTGTTACTAAGATTTCTTTATAAAAAAGAATCACTGACATTTTTATATTTTTTAATCGTATGATCAAGATTATAATAGTCCTTGTGACTAGCCATGACACTACTTCCACCATGCCTTAGAGATGATGTAACATACTTTCAGTTGTTGGTGTTTTTTTTTTGTTTGTTTGTTTTTTGTTTCTATCACCTTGGGAGAGGTTTATCTTTATTCCTATGTTTCCATTAAGCTTCCTGTGATTTCACATCCTGTCTCTATCTGTGTCTCGCAGCTTTCCACAAGGCTGGGCGGCAGGCGGAGGCTGTTAAGGTTCTGGAGCAGCTCACCCACAATGCTGTTGTGGAGAGCAGATTCAATGATGCTTCGTACTACTACTGGATGCTTTCCATGCAGTGTCTGGACATAGCACGAGGTGTGTGTGTATGTCTGTTACATCATATCATTCATTGTATTTGTACACTGTGGGTCAACATTTCTGAGTAATGTTTTATTTTTACTACTTTTCAACTAAATTAGAATAAAAAAACTCCTAAAGTTTTTGTGTACACCTTTGTAAACACTCTTTGGGCATGGCCTAGTATTCTGATAAGCCTGATTGATTAGCATCCCCTTGACCAACACTCGAACAGACAGGTAGGTGAGGTAGTGTGCCAGCTTGGTTTTGCTGGCTGGGTCTGCTTTTGCTCTCTTGTTATCTTTTGTTCACTGAGCTGCTCAGATTGATAGAGAGGAGCGACTCAGGGACTGTGTGATTTTGCATTAATAATCAGCCTTGTGATGGTAATGTTTACACAGTCTTTACTCAAAATTAGAAATGCCTGTTTTCACTAAAAGTAATAAATACATGAGGTATACCGTTTATCCCAATGCAGTGGTTGTGTAGTCAGTTCTACAACATCTAAACAGGTTTCTACAGTGTTCAAAATTAGTGTTGTGACACTTTTATTGTCATTTTTTTTTTATTTTTAGTTTTATTTGCTTTGTTGAAGTATTATGTAAGATGTACTTTACTAGATTCAAAACTGCATCATTTTACACGGTTACTTATCACTTAGCACTTTGGATCTATCTGCACAATAGCAAACTCGAAAACTTTCTCCTAACCCCCCGTATTACTAAAAAAAAAAAAAAAAAAAAAGTATTGGGACACTATTTGAAATACAAACACACGTCTATTTCAAAGCCACAATCTCCAGCGCTGCTGCTGCCATCATCCACAACACCTGACTCTGAATTTCATTACCGTTCTGAAAGATATTGCTTTTGAAAATATAGCGTCAGTTTGCCTTTCTGAGTGTTTGCATTCCACCTTCTGCTGGGCAATTTCGATAAAAGTCTCAATTTTATTATTTGGTTTGCATGCATATGTTTTGGTATTTTTCCTTATAGATGTTGAGGAGAAGAAAGAGGAGATGTTGAAGAAGTTCCACAGTTTTCAGCACTTAGCTGAACTGTACCACGTCTACCACTCCATCCATCGCTACATGGTAAGCCCTCCGTTCTTATAAGTAATCATCGTTTGTCAGTTGCAAATGTCACTAGCATCTTTATGTGATAGTGTTGCTGCATGAGACCAGTACATAAATTTAACAAAAACTCCTGTTCGTATTCCAAGTCTTCACCAAGACTTTCTCCAAAACACATGTGTTTCTGTTTCTTTAATGTTCAGTCATAACTCTGGCTTTAAACCTGACAAACCCAAGACAAACACATAACCACTAGTTTTGTTTACACTATGTAAAAAGGCAATAAAAAGAGTCATTTGCAGATATCTTTCCAACATCTCCCAGCTCCAACACTGGGAAAGAAGAAAAGGTTTTATTTAGGAAATGCAATGTGATTTTGAAGGAAATGTTTTTAGTCTAGTGCAGTTTTGATCTCATCTCACAATGGCACCAGCATGGACATTGAACCAGCCATTGACTTCCACCTTGGGAACTTCTGTAGGCTTTTTCTTCACTTCTTTGGTCCAAGTCATTATTTGTTGTTTTTATGCTGGTATTCAGGCAGTGCTCATAAAATGGAGTATAAACAGACTGACCATGTTTCCTCCATTCAGGCCAGAGCAGGAGACTGCTTGGCTCTCTCCTGTTTATCACAGCTGTCACTTCAAAGCATCATCACCTGATGTAATCAAAGCAGCTCGCCAAGCAATTGAGAGAGACAGAAAAAATGCATACTGAAGCTGAAAACATTGGTACTGGGTCACTAATTGAGGCATCTCTATGCCATTACAGTACATCATGTGCTGATATCCCAGAAATGGAATAAACTTGGGCAACATTTCAATTATTATCATTGGAAATTCATTTTAGTTTTGGCATAAGCTGGCAGTGTACTTCAAAAGAAAACAGTGTTTTGAAGCAGAACAGTGTTTTTTTTGGCCAAAATGTTACGGTAGTTGGAGTTTGTACACTGTGGTGTGCGCTGCTTCCCCGTGACTGTGATTGGTCCCAATTATTGGGTCATTTGTTCTGAGCCCTTCCCTGACTGTTGATTGGTCTAAATCACAGGGTCATCTCTTCTGAGCCCTCCCCTGACTGTTGATTGGTCTAAATCACTTGGTCATCTGTTCTGAGCCCTCCCCTGACTGTTGGTTGGTCTAAATCACTGGGTCATCTGTTCTGAGACCTCCCCTAATTGTGATCGGTCCCAATCACTCTGTCATCTATTTTGAGACCACTGCCTGACTGTAATAAGTCTCTATCACCGTGACGTCTGTTCTGAGATCTCCTGTTGACTGCGATTGGAACTAATCATTGGGTGGTCTGTTCTGAGACCTCTCCCTGACTGTGATTGGAACTAATCATTGGGTGGTCTGTTCTGAGACCTCTCCCTGACTGTGATTGGAACTAATCATTGGGTGGTCTGTTCTGAGACCTCTCCCTGACTGTGACTGGAACTAATCATTGGGTGGTCTGTTCTGAGACCTCTCCCTGAGTGTCATTGGCCCTAATCACTTGGTCGTCTGTTCTGAGACCTCTCTCTGACTGTGATTGGAACTAATCACTGGGTCGTCTGTTCTGAGACCTCTCCCTGACTGTGACTGGAACTAATCATTGGGTGGTCTGTTCTGAGACCTCTCCCTGAGTGTCATTGGCCCTAATCACTTGGTCGTCTATTCTGAGACCTCTCCCTGACTGTGATTGGAACTAATCACTGGGTGGTCTGTTCTAAGACCGCTCCCTGACTGTGATTGGCCCTAATCACTGGGTCGTCTGTTGTAAGATCTTCCCTAACTGTGAATGCTCCTAATCACTAGGTCGTCTGTTCAGAGACCTCCCCATGACTGTGATTGGTCCCAATTACTAGATCATTTTTTCTGAGACCTCCCCCTCACTGTGATTGGTTCTAATCACTGGGTCATCTGTTCAGAGACCTTCCCCTGACTGTTGATTGGTCTAAATCACTTGGTCATCTGTTCTGAGCCCTCCCCTGACTGTTGGTTGATCTAAATCATTGGGTCATCTGTTCTGAGCCCTCCCCTGACTGTTGGTTGATCTAAATTGGTCCTGATCACTGGATCATCTGTTCTGGGACCTCCCTTGACTATGCTTGGTCCCAATCACTAGGTCATCTGTTCAGAGACCTCCCCACGACTGTGATTGGTCCCAATCACAGGGACTCTGTTCTGAGACCTTCCCCTGACTGGAATTGGTCCTAATCATCATGTCATTTCTTCTATGACCTCCCTCTAATTGTGATTGGTCTTAATTATTGCGTTGGTTGTCCTGAACCCCCAACCCTCCAACTTTGATTGATCATAATCACCATATCATTTGTTATGAGAACTCCTTACTGTAATTAAAAAAGTTAGATGGAAAGTCTTGTGAAGTGTATTAAGGTATTACAGGTTTTGTAGTGTAAGCAGTAAGTAACTGTCAGGTACTTTTGCAATGACATTGGATTTGGTATGATTTCACTGAAAAACTGATTGGGTTCCCACGCCACACGCAGGATGAAGCCAGTAAATCCCACGTTATTATTTATGAATGACTCACTCATAAATGTGTTTTGTTTCCCCACACTTAGTCTCTGTATGTACAGTCAGCAGCTCTGTATATACAGTGATGTCATTTTCTGGAAATCAAGATTTGTATTTCTGTTAAAATGGAAAGTGTTGGTTATTGGATAATAGTTGATCCATTCAGACAACAATGAAGGTCTAACTGAGACATTTCAGGTAGTACTGAAAAATTTTCTTGAAAGTGGTTTTGGGCAGAGTTTGCCTTTCAGGAAAGTAGTTCCAGCTAAGCTAGAGGAGTGCTGATCTAATGTTATAT